>NC_056741.1:1498719379-1498816879 GCF_019279795.1 Protopterus annectens
ATTTGAGTGGGGTGGTGGATTTCCCACTGAAACTTTGCACTTTTTCCAGGGTAAGGAATGCGAAAAATGGTGGGTTGTCACAGTGTGCTGCGTGTCTCGCTATTGCATTTTTGTAGTCACATCTACGTACTGCCTGGTAGTGCTCCTTGATTTTGTCTTTCAGCCTATGTGTTGTCTTTCCTATATAGAATGCATTGCAGTGCTGGCATTTGCTGAAATACACCACATTTGTCGAGTTGCAGTTGTGCGCTTGTGAGAATTTAATGATTTGTTTTCTTCTGCTTATTACAAGGCTGTCTGTTGTGTATGTGTATTGGCATCAGACTCTTTCACTGCAGGGGTGGGTGCCTTGGGTGTCTGCCATATTGTCAGCTTTTGCACCTTTGCAGCTTTGAACGCTTTGAGGTTGTGCGTTTTTTTATAGGTGAACAGAGGTTGGTCACCTAATGCTTTAATCATTTTTGGGTTGGCTTGAATGATATCCCAATTGCTGGTGATGCTTTGTTTGATGGCATTGGCATCGCATGAGATTGGTATAGGGAACCATATATATATATATATATATATATATATATATATATATATATATATATATAAATATAGATACACAACCCAGCCACTGGGGATGCACAAGCCAGTGCATTTCTTTGTGCCGGTCCCAAGCCCGGATAAATGGGGAGGGTTGCATCAGGAAGGGCATCCAGCAGAAAACCTCACCAAATAATTCATGTGGACACCAGAAAATATTTACATACTGTATCGGTTGAGGCCCGGTTTAACACTGACCACCTCCAGTACTGTTAGCCAACAGGGTTCCTTGCAGAAATTGGGCTACTGTTGGCTGAAGGAGGAGAAGAGGCAGAAGGCATGGCTGAAGGCAGGAAGAGAGGAGAAAGGCTAGGACTGTGGTAGTGAGGGTCGGAACTTTGAATGTTGGCTGTATGACTGGTATAGGGAGAGAGCTAGCTGATATACCAACCTTCCTTCTGCCCATCATATTGTGTGTGCAAGAGGCCAAATGGAAGGGGAGTAAGGCTAGGTTGTTTTATCATGGTGTGGATGGGAGGAGAAATGGCGTAGGAGATATCCTGAAGGAACAGTATGCTGAGTGTTTTAGAGGTGAAAAGAGTGTCTAATAGAGTGATGTTTATGAAGCTGGGAATTGATGGTCTAATAATGAATGTTGTTGGTGCATATGCTCCACAAGTTGGGTGTGCGATGGAGGAGAAAGAAAAATTTTGGAGTGAGTTGGGTGAAGTGATGATGACTGTACCCAAGGGAGAGAGAGTGGTGATTGGAGCAGATTTCAATGGGCATGTTTGTGAAGGGAACAGAGGGGATGAAAAAGTGATGTGTAGGCATGGTGTTAAACAAAGGAATGCAGAAGGTCAGATTGTAGTGGATGTTGCGAAAAGGATGGACATTGCTGTGGTGAATACTGTATTTTAACAAGAGGGAGGAGCATAGGGTGACATACAAAAGTAGAGGAAGATGCACACAGGTGGATTATATCTTATGTAGGAGGGTCAGTTTGAAGGAGATTGGAGACTGTAAAATGTTGAGAGGGGAAAGTGTAGTTTGGCAGCATAGGATGGTGGTTTGTAGGATGACGTTGCTTATCAAGAAGAGGAGGAGGAGTGTGAGGGCAGCACCAAGGATCAAATAGTGGAAATTGAAAAAGGCTAATTGTGAGGTAGAGTTTAGGGATGAGTTAAGACAGGCACTGGGTGGCAGTGAAGAGTTACCAAATAGCTGTGTAACTACAGCAGAGCTAGTAAGGGAGACGGCTAGAAAGGTGCTTGGTATCACATCTGGACAGAGGAAGGATGACAAGGAGGCATGGTGGTGGAATGAGGAAGTACAGGAGAGTATACAGAGAATGAGGTTGGCAAAGAAGAAGTGGGATTTTTAGAGAGATGAAGAAAGTAGACAGGAGTATAAGGAGATGCAGTGCATGACAAAGAGAGAGGTGGCGAAGGCTAAGGATAAGGCATATGAATAGTTGTATGAAAGGTTGGACACTAAGGATTGGCTAGACAGAGGGACCGAGCTAGGAAAGATGTGCAGCAGTTAAAGGTGATAAAGGTTAATGAGGGAAACATACTCACAAGCGAGGAGTGTGTGTTGAAGAGATGGAAAGAGTACTTTGTGGAGCTGCTGAATGAAGAGAATGAGAGGGAGAGAAGGTTGGATGATGTGGGGGAGTGAATCATGAAGTGCAATGGATTAGCAAGGAGGAAGTAAGGATAGCTATGAAGAGGATGAAGAATGGAAAGGCTTTTGGTCCAGATGACATACCTGTGGATGCATGAAGGTGTTTAGGTGAAATGGCAGTGGAGTTATTAACCAGATTGTTTAATGAAATCTTGGAAAGTGAGATGATGCCTGAGGAATGGAGAAAATGTTTTGGTACCACTTTTTAAGAATAAGGGTGTTGTGCAGAGCTGTTGTAACTACAGAGGGATTAAACTGTTCAGTTACAGCATGAAGTTATGGGAAAGGAGTAGTGGAAGCTAGGTTAAGAAGGGAGGTGATGATTAGTGATCAGCAGTATGGTTTCATGCCAGGAAAGAGCACTACAGATGCAATGTTTGCTCTGAGAGTGTTGTTAGAGAAGTACAGAGAAGGTCAGAAGGAGTTGCAGTGTGTCTTTGTGGACTTCGAGAAAGCATATGACAAGATGCCTAGAGAGGAGTTGTGGTATTGTAATAGGAAGTCGGGAGTGTCAGAAAAGTATGTAAGAGTGGTACAGGGTATGTACGAGGTTAGTGTGACAGTGGTGGGTGTGACAAATCCGTTTAAGGTGGAGGTGGGATTACATAAAGGATCACCTCTGAGCCCTTTCTTATTTGCAATGGTGATGGACAGGTTGACTGACGAGATCAGACAGGAGTCCCCGTGGACTATGATGTTTGCAGATGACATTGTGATCTGTAGGGAGAGTAGGGAACAGGTGGAGGAGACACTGGAAAGATGGAGATACGCTCTAGAGTGGAGAGGAATGCAGGTCAGCAGGACTAAGACATAATATATGTGTGTGAATGAGAGGTAGGATAGAGGAATGGTGTAGATGCAAGGAGTAGAGGTGACGAAGGTGGATGAGTTTAAATACTTGGGATCAGTAGTTCAGATTAATGGTGAGTGTGGAAGAGAGGTGAAGAAGAGAGTACAGGCAGGATGGAGTGGGTGGAGAAGAGTGTCAGGAGTGATTTGTGTCAGACTAGTACCAGTAAGACTGAAAGGGAACGTCTATAAGATAGTAGTGAGGTCAGCTGTGTTATATGGGTTGGAGACTGTGGCATTGACAAAAAGGCATGAATTTTCACTGAATGAGTTAAAGATGTTATGATTTGCACTGGGTGTGATGAGGGTGGATAAGATTATGAATAAATATATTAGATGGTCAGCCCTGGTTGGAAGGTTTGGAGGGAAAGCCATAGTGGCAAGATTACGTTGGTTTGGACATGTGCTGAGGAGGGATGCTGAGTATATTGGGGAAAAAGATGCTAAGGATGAAGCTACCAGATAAAAGGAAAAGAGGAAGGCCTAAGATGAGGTTTATGGATGTGGTGAGAGAGGACATGCAGGTGGTTGGTTTGACAGAGCAAGATGCAGAGGACAGGAAGAAATGGAAACAGATGATCCGCTGCGGCGACCCGTAACAGGAACAGCTGAAAGAAGATGATGATATATTTATATATATATATATATATATATATATATATAGATATATATATAGATATAGATATATATATATATATATATATATATATATATATATATATCCACAACCTGGAAGCTGGCTCTGGAAGCCCAGAATAAAAAGTTGATGAAATGCTGATATTCCTTCTTCCACAAGGCAGAAAATGAAAGGCTACAACTTACATAAAACTTTCTTGCTTTAATAACAAACAACAATCTCCTCAAGCGCTTTTGCTCAGCCTGGTGCTGAGCTTTTTCAAGATACCAATAGGTATCAATAATTGTAGCCTTTCATTTTCTGCCTTGCGGAAGAAGGAATATCAGCATTTCATCAACTTTTTATTCTGGGCTTCCAGAGCCAGCTTCGAGGTTGTGGATCTGCTTTGCTTTATTGGTGTCTTTTACTTGTTCTTGGTTTTCTATAGATATATATATATATATATATAGATATAGATATAGATATATATATATATATATATATATATATATATATATATATATATAATATGTGTGTGTGTGTGTATGGGTGGGTGTGGGTGTGACTGACTAGATATATATATATATATATATAGATATATATAGATATAGATATATATATATATGTGTGTATCTATGTATATATATATATATATATATATATATATATATATATGTGTGTATGTGTATATATATATATATATATATATATATATATATATATATATATATTTATATAAATATAAGATAAGAATATCTGCATTATCTCCCTATATATCTCCCCAGGCAATAACATTTCTACCCTTGAAGATATTCTTCACTGGGCCTCATCTGAATTAAAATATGAACTCTACATCCTAGGAGATGTTAATATTGATTGGAATAAAATCAACTCACCTTCCCCCTCCCTATTCATTAACCTTTACAACTTCTCCCAAGTAATCCACTCCACCACTCGTCCTAACAAAAACCTCCCCCCAGGATCCATCCTTGACTGGATCCTAGTCTCTCACCCCAACAAAATAATTCTCTCTGGCACCAGCCCTGACTCCTTTAGCGACCATCTCCCAGCATTCATTTACTGCTCAGCCAACTCCATCCAACATCAACACCACTACATCCACACTCGTATTCTTAGCAACTTCAACCCCACTATTTTCTCAAACACTTTTAAACATATAAACTGGCAAATACTAAATACTCTTTCCCTTGACAATGCTGTAGAACACTTTAACTCTGTCTTCCTAAATACTCTCAACTCCCAAACCCCTCCTAGAAACAAACGAGTCAAAGCTAATTCTGCTCCTTGGCTGTCCAAAGAAACAAAACTTAACATGCATCTTAGGGATAAATCCTGGAAGCTTTACCAGAAAAATAAAATGTCTTCTACCTTGCTCCAATACACCCAACTACGCAACCAAGTAAAAAAACTTATCACCGTAGACAAAAAAAAAACTACTACAATAAATTTCAGTCCGACATTAACAAGAACCCAAAACAATTCTGGAAAACAGTTAATTCCGTACTCCATCCAGGGTCCAGGAATAATCCCTGCCCTGATCCTAGTATAACTGACATGGAACTAAGCTCTCAGTTCAACACTTTCTTTACAGAATCCATAGCTTTGCTAACCAAATCTTTCCCAAACAATAATCCATCCAATTCCCCTTCCTCAACAACCTAACACTCCTAATAACTGTCCACTCAATTTCCAGCTGAAACCTGTTTCAACCACTTTTATAAAAAGGCTCCTATCCAAACTAAAGCCATGCTCCAATGCTCCTGACAATTTACCTTCCTCCTTCTTCAAATGTGCTGCTGAAGGTATTTCTCTCCCAATCTCCATTCTAATTAACAGATCCTTAAAAGAGTCATATGTACCCAAACTTTCGCGTTCAGCCTACATTCTACCTCTTCACAAAGGAGGCAAAAACACCAATATCTCCAATTTCCGCCCCATTGCCCTACTTTCACCAATATCAAAAATTCTAGAAAAATGTGTCAACCACCAACTTGTGCCTTACTTAACTCAGAATCATCTCCTAACACCCACCCAACACGGTTTCCGCCCCGGCCACAGCACCATTACTGCCTTACTATCCTTCTTAGAAACTATAAATCGAGCCCGAGATTCTGGACTACTAGTATCCACAGTACTCCTAGATCTCTCTAAAGCTTTCGATACCATCTCCCACAAACACCTTCTTTTTCATCTGTCTAACCTTCATCTCTCCCAAGATACCCTTTCCTGGTTCTCCAGTTGCCTATCTGACAGATCTCAAGCCGTCAGATGGAAGAACTCTACCTCCTCCTTCTTACCAACTCCCATCGGTCCACAAGGGTCCATCCTTGGTCCCTTGCTTTTCAACATTTTTATAAATAACCTTCACTCTGTCATTCCTGACACAACAGTTATCCAATACGCTGATGACTCCACCTTAGTCTGCACCGCCTAACCTTCCTGAACTTCTAACTAAAACCCAAATAGCTTTCTACTACTGAGAACTGGATGCACCAAAACCATCTCTCTCAACTCCAATAAATCTAAAATACTTTTTCCTCCAGGGCTTTCTTTGACAAAAATGCCTTCAAAGTCCTAAGCCAAACCAACTCTGCTATAGAAGTGGTCCCTTCTGTAAAACTCCTCGGCATTACAATAGACAAACACCTTAAATTGACATCCACATACAACAAAACATAAAGAAAACTCCACTAAAAGTTAGGTATGCTTTATAGGAATCACCGCTTTCTCCAATTCCTCCAGGCACACCTTAGCAACTACCTACCTTCTAGCTTCTTTACTATATGGAGCCCCTCTACTAACTAACCTATCTTCCTCTAACACATCCAAACTTGAAACTTGCTATAATAAGATCTCTAAATTTGCAACTAAATCTAAAAACTCTACTCACCACTGCCTTTCCCTACAATCTCTGAACTGGCTAGAACTCTCTAACCACCTAGATTATCTCCAACTAACTTCCGCTCACAAATTAATATTCTACCCAGATAAATGCCCAGCCTTAACAAACATCCTACCCCCATACATCCCAAATAGATCTCTGAGATCTGAACACCAAAATGTAATCTCTATCCATAAACCCAAACATCCTGCAGGCCAGCTCCTTCTCTCTTTCTCTCTAGGCAAAAAATGGAACTCCCTACCTCCTTTACTTAGAACCATACCAAACTTCAAGTCCAAACTTTTCTCTTACCTGTCTTCTAAACGGAAATGTTCCTGCTCTCACCCTACATAAATTCTAGGAAAGTTTCTCCTTTGAGCTCTCTATACTCCTTTCTCCATGCTCCCTCAAACAAATATTTTTCTGTTCTCCTAAAACAAACCTAAGCTACACTCTCTGTTTGAGAAATGTCTCTATTGACTCCAAATATGTAAATATTGTAAATAACATGTAACCTCAGAGCCTTGTAGCATAGACAGTTGAATCCTGCTGCCCTCAATGAAAACTCCTGTAAATTATGTTCTCTACTATCTTTAACTGTGTTTTAAAAGTATATTTTTTTATGCATTTGCTTTTCTTACTGTATGAATTTTATAATTGTAACTTTACCTTCAACATTATGTAACCTTTATTGTATCATATTGCTTATGGAGCTTTTCTCCCCGGGCCTCCACTGAAAATGTGCACTTTCTGGCCCAGTGGACTACCCCGGTAATCAAACCGAAATAAATAAATATATATATATATATATATATATATATGTATATATATATATATATATATATATATTTACACACACACACATATATATATATATATATATATGTGTGTGTGTATATGTGTGTGTGTGTATATATATATATATATATATATATATATATATATATATATATATGTATACATATACACACACACACATATATATATATATATGTGTGTGTGTATATATGTATGTGTGTGTATATATATATATATATATATATATATATATATATATATATATATATATATATATATATATATATATATATATATATATAGATACACACACACACACACACACACACACACACACACACACATACATACATACATACATACATACATACATACATACATACATACATACATACATATGTATGGGTGGGTGTGTGTGTGTGTGTGTGTATATATATATATATATATATATATATCTACATCTTCTTTCAGCTGTTCCCTTTAGGGTTTGCCACAGCGGATCATCTGTTTCCATTTCTTCCTGTCCTCTGCATCTTGCTTTGTCATACCAACACTTGCATGTCCTCTCTCACCACTTCCACCATATCTTAGGCCTTCCTCTTTTCCTTTTACCTGGTAGCTTCATCTTTAGCATCTTTTTCCCAATATACTCAGCATCCCTCCTCAGCACATGTCCAAACCAACGTAATCTTGCCTCTCTGGCTTTCTCTCCAAACCTTCCAACCAGGGCTGACCCTCTAATATACTTTTCGTAGTCTTGTCCACCCTCATCACACCCAATGCAAATCATAACATCTTTAACTCATCCAGCTCAAATTCATGCGTTTTTGTCAATGCCATTGTCTCCAACCCATATATCATAGAGGTGGCGAAGGTGGATGAGTTTAAATACTTGGGATCAGTAGTTCAGAGTAATGGTGAGTGTGGAAGAGAGGTGAAGAAGAGAGTACAGGCAGGGTGGAGTGGGTGGAGAAGAGTGTCAGACTAGTACCAGTAAGACTGAAGGGGAACGTCTATAAGAGGGTAGTGAGGTCAGCTATGTTATATGGGTGACACCTAGTGGAATCTATTCTGTGTTCCTCTCATTTGGGTCAGCAGGGACAGTCAGAACCCATAGACTTTGAGACAGCTCTACACTTGAGCTCCCAATGTGATTCCGATGTGTCCCAACCAGAAACCGAGACACATATTCCAAGAAACAGATTTGCTTATGGAAGCACATAGACTCCTGTCCTGAGTCGGTCACCGAGAACACAAATTTGGATGTGGGAAAAGGATCCTCCAGATCCCTCCTTGGAAGACGTCACATTTGAGGATATACTGGAAATGATGAAGCGGAAGGGGGGATGGTCCACTGATACTCCTCCAGATGAGTCTTGTGTTCCTTGAAGCATTTGGGTCTGGCTCACCTGCCTTCTGGGTGGTCCCCCCTCCCGGTAGATACATTGGTAGATCTTATGGCACAGAGGGCATGGAAGGACTCTGACTTTATAGGGCCATTCCCCTAAGAAAATAGAGTAGCTTCTTAAGACAGAAATGACTTGTCTAAAGGTTCTCCAGTAGAAGCCATGGTAGTAGTAGTGGGCAGGAAGAAAACTGTCTGAACAGAGTTTTTCTGTCCATCCCTGTAGCAGTGTATCCTGGGCTTTGGACAGGCTAGTGAAACATACTTGCGTGTTGACAGCTTTTGCACTAGAGTGATAAATTGCTTTGCTCATTTCACTCGTTCCCAAAGGAACTTCATCAACGAGATATCCAAGTCTCTCTTGGGTAACTTACCACTGGACAACCCAAAGACTGTGGATACCCAAATGTCTACCCTTCATTCTACTTTTAATGTAACCATGCAACTGCTTTCAAACACAGCAGATGGTTCAGCAAGAGTAGCTGGAACAGGCATTGCCATGCGTCACCATGCCTGGCTCCAGTTTGTGTCTTTGCGTTTGGGTTCATGACATCCTTTATTAATGCCCCTTTCGATGGTTGCCCACTGTTTGGACCCAAGGTAAAAAGAGATGTTTAGTAGGAGTGAGCAAGACTGTCTGCCATAGGAATCCATCTCTCCATTCCACAAAGATCCTATTTCAGGAATCAAAGGGGAGGTAACAAAATGTGGTTCAGAAAATCACAGGATTTTCACTATGGCACTCCTGGGGATATGCCTCTCTGAAGCAGAGGAGGCAGCAACTCAAATGGATGTTGCCACAGAGGTGGGTCACAGAATCAGGGTTTCAATGGTCCCTTCACTGAGAAACTCTGCAAGCATGTCTGAAGGGTTACCTGACTACTGCAGTCTGGATGCAGTCAAAGGGGAGCTTAACCTTACACCCACTAGCCTGGCAAATCATTACTTCCAATTTATGGGTGTTAAGGATCATCACCGGAGGCTGTACTATACCCTTTTTTGTAGCCACAAAAGAAAAGATTAAAGATTCTGTATACTCATCCCATTGGGATGGAATCTGCAGCAACAGAAGTTTCAAAGTTACTAGAAAAGAGATTCCTCCAACAGGTCCTCTGAGACCATTTAGAATCTAGAGTCTTTTCTGTGTTTTTAGTTCCAAAGAAGACAAGGGAACTCAGGCCAGTATTGGACCTAATTCACCTCGCTTTGTCAGACAGGCTAAATACCAGATGGTCTTGGTACAGTCCATATCAACTCGCTTGAGGAAGAATGATTGGATGTGTTGTATAAAGCTTAAGCATGCCTATCACCATATAAAAATTCAAAGGTGATCCAAAAGATTCCTGATTTTTTGGCTTGGTGCCAACCGTTACCAAATCAGAGCACTGACATTTGGTCTCATCATAGGTGCTCAGGTGTTCACCAACATTATGGCATTGATGGTAGCTCGTGTGTAACTGGAGGAGATCCAAGTCTTCCGGTAGATAGATGATTGGCTCCTAATTGCTACCTCCAGAGATCTGCTGCTATAGCACCAAACATTTCTTCTCCATTTGTATCATTGATAGTTATTCCGAACAGCCTCCTTTCCAACATATGGAATTCATAGGGTTTCAGATAACACAATTCAACAAACTGCCAACTTCCAGTGGCAAGAGTACTGTCATTAAGGGTGATGGCTTCTCAGGCAGTCCAGCATCCCTCTCCACAGGCAAGATTGATTCTTCATTTTTTAGGGCTAATGGGGTGTACCATTATGTTAGTACCACTAGCAAGATTCCACAAGAAAGTGTTACAATGGACACTCTAGTTCCAGTGGTCTGAGTCTTCATTATCCTCCTTCCAAGAATCCATCTCACTCAGATGTGCAGAAACCACGTGAGTTGGTGGGTAACTTCTCCAACAGTGGCAAAAGGGAGACCCTTCTGTTAAGTGGTTCCCCAGGTCACAGTAACCACAGACACCTTCTTTCTAGGGTGGGTGTGGTACTTCTGCGGATGACCATTTAAAGTACTTGGTCACCCAGGGAGGCTAACTTCACATCAGTGTCTTGGAGATGAGACCAGTCCTACTATTACAGGCTTTAAAGGACTACCTATCCAAGGATGTGATTTCCATCCATCCAGACAATATGTCAGTGGTATGTTACTTGAACAAACAAGGGAGACCGCATTCTTACCCTTTTTGCCAGGAGGCCATGCAAGTCTGGCAGTGGGCTATGTCTTTAAAGCATTTTCTGGTAGCAAAGCACATTCACAGGGCATAAGATGCTGTAGTGGACGGGCTGACCAGGTTTATCCTATTACCTCACAAGTGGTCTCTCAGACAGTGACAAAAGAGATTTTTCAGTCTTAGGGGCAACCTTGCCACAGACTCTTTGCTTCCTACCTAAACATCATGTGCAGCTGTTGCATTGTTCTCCTCCACAGGTGCAGTCACTACGAAATGGTGTAGTCCACATTTGACTATGTGTCTTCTCCATGCTTTCCCACCAATTCCTCTCTTGACAAATATATAGAAAACCTCAAGATGCAAGACCAAGGTGATCCTCATCGACCCTTTCAGGCCTCAGCAAGTTTGGTTCCCTTTCCTTTCGCCTCATTTACTGCATCCTCTCTGGGTGCTGTATCCTATCCCGGATATCCTGATTTACTCATTCAGGATGCCCGTACCGGATCTACAAACTTTAAAACTAACTACATTTTCTCCACTTTAATGATGGCCAGAGATGCCAGGTTGTCTTCTTCAGTAGTACACATAATCTATTTTCAAAGTGAATCGACCAAAAAGGCTTATAAAAAGCAAATGGAAAACCTTTAGATCCCTTTTCTGCCCTTTTTCCATCAATACTGGAATTTCTTTTAAAACTTTTCCACCAAGGTTACTGATTTTCTGTTATCTAAGTTCAGATGACTGCCATTTCAGATTTTCACACAGGCCATAGTGACTTGTCTGTTGCTTCTCTTAAGGTAAGATATCCAAAGCTTTTTCACAGGAACTTTTTTACTGAGGCCTCCCATTCGAGAACCAGTTCCTCCATGGGATGTCAAATTGTTACTTTAGTTGTTGACTCAGAAACCTTTTGAGCCTGCAATGTCAGCTGACTTGAAGTTTCTTTCTTGGAAGTCCATCTTTCTAATTACCATTACCTCTGCCAGATGAGTTTTGGAATTACAAGCACTTTCATGCAAACACCTTTAATTGTCTTCCATAAAGACTGTGTTATTGAGAATGAATTCTACCTTTCTTCAAGAAGTTTCACCTGAAGAAAATCTAAATCAATACATTCACTTACCAGTTTTTCCTCCATGTTTCTGTAGTAAAGGAGAAATTTGTTTCATGCATTAGATGTTCACAAACAAACTTAGATTTTACTTGCACCGAACCAGAAATATTAGAAAATGAGAGCAGCTATTTGTCTCCTTTTCCAAAGCAAAATTGGGACACCATGTGTCAAAAGTTACACTTTCTAAGTGGTGGTTGTCAAACTGGTACCTTCAAAACCCAAGGCTTATTCCACTAGAGAATTGCTACCACTACAGCATTCATGAAAAGAGTTCCTATTGGTGATATCCATTCAGCAGCAACTTGGTCAACAGTTCATACCTTTATATCTCTTTACAGGATGAATGTGTAATGAACAGCTGTTGTAAATTTGGCTCTGCAGCCCACCCAGGTCTTTTTAAGCAGCTTGGGAATCTGTCCCAAACATTGACTTGGACGAAAATAGACAATATTGGATACAAAAGTTATGTACCCCCCCCCCCTTTCCAAATTACCATACACAATCTTCTGTGCTTGGACAGACCTGTACTAAGACCCTTCCGGTTTAATGTTGCCTTTTCAAACATAAACGCTAATTAAATTCTGTGACAGTTTTCTTTTAGTAACAAGGTAGTTTTTTTTTTCTGTATGATTAGAATAGTGTGTAAAGTCTATCTGAGGTAGTTACATCAGGCAAAAGGATGGAATTGTGAATAACGGAAGGACTCAAGAGTCTCTCCTTGATCTAAAGCTCTGGGAGAAGGCACCGAAGTCCGATCTGATCCGAATAGCCAAACATTGAAACAGACAAAAAATGAGACAACAAGGATCTATTGTTGTAGTAAGTACATAACTTTCTTTAATCTACATTATTATATTCTTGCTCAATAATATTTTTTACTTCAATCAAATTGTAATGAGCCTTCCCTTCTTATTTAACTTTTCTTCCTGACAGTTCCTCTAACAAAGTAGAGAAATGCCTTCTGAATAACTACTCAAACCACCATTCATTTTGTATTTCCCCAGTTCTGTGGCTAAAATTCACCTAGTCATTATGAATACCACCTCAGTTCTCCTGGGGAAAGTAGGCCACAGGCCTAGTGGGCTAATACAGTTAACAAAATATAAATGCAATAAACTAAGAGAATATCAATGGCATACTATTTTAAATGCAGGAGTTTTCCCTGGAATAAATCAGTATTAAAACTTGTTTTAATGGGAAGGCTAAGTCTTTTATTAGGTTTCCATGTTGTGTAAATATTTGGTTCATGGTTTGACTATTAGAGGAAGTGTTTTTATCATTGAAGTACTCACTGTTTTATTATTTTTCTGCAGTACAGAATTTTTATGCCCTTTTTGTTTTTGTTTAGTTTATAACATTGTATGTTGTACTGGGGCGGATGTGGTTTTATACAGACCCTCCACATAAAGGCTGGGGAGCACATGTCCTTATCTGTTGCATGCAGGGCTTGGGATTCACTTGGGACAGTGTTTACATAAATGTTTCTCTGAGTTGAGGATGATGAGCATTAGTAACTGCATATGCATGGCAAGTATTGCCATGATTGTATTTGGGCCCCTTCTGAGGTACAGTAACATCAGAGTTTGGATGTGCAGCTTGACTGCCTTTTTAGAAAATTAACGAGTAAGGAAGTATAAGATTATTACCTGTGTTAATAGGCTTTACTTTCTTAGAAATAGTTGCCAGAAATGAATATGTGGATCAAGGCATTTTATGTATCAGGTGAGCCCTAAGCCCTGCTTAAGTGCCTGAGGGATGTAAGGGTTACCAATGGAAATGGGAGAATTTTTAGTAAACACAAAGTTAGTGTTTCAAATATGAAATCTAGCATGAAACATAATAAAATGAAAGCAGCCACGAGCAAGATAGTTACAGATACAGAAGGAATTGTAGACATACCAATAGGAACATCAGGTTCACCTGCAGCAGCCGTAAATTTGATTGCCAGTACATCCAATGGCACTAGGCTTAAAGAAGGGTCAGTGCATGCCCCTTTTCCTACCAGTTTCCAGTACCAGTCAAAGAGAAGATATACAAATACCCCAGGTCCTCCAGCCATGAGAGAAAGAGGAAGAAATTCAATTACTGAAGCATAATGACCAAGCCTTAGTAGTTAATATCTCTAAAGTTCCATTAAGTGATGGAGCAATAAGTCTGTCGAACATAGGGTTGACTTTCATTCCATCCATTAGATCAGATTTGAATGAATTTGTTACGGATATTACATTATTTGGCAGAAATGTGATTTTAAAAAACAATATTTGGTAGTGATGGAAGACACATATTCAACCAATACAATAAAGCAAGTACTTTTACACCTGTTAACCATCTAGCCGTTGAGCTATTCATACGTCTCTGTGAAAGAGAGGTTGCCAAACTGCGAGAAGATAGATCTAACAAAGGATATTATTTTAATATGACACAACAAGAAAGAGAAGCCCTATTCCTTCTACAATCAAGGGATGACATAGTAATAAAACCAGCCGATAAGGGAGGAGCGATTGTGGTCATGGCCTAAGCATGGTACATCACAAGTATGTTTAAGATGATACTCATACATATAGCATTATTAGTCCCCTTGAATTGAGTCAAATGGTATCTTGCCTAGAAGACTCCCTTTAGGATATGCTGATGGAAAGACGCATTAGTCAGGATTTAAAGAACTTTTTTGAAGTATCCAAACCTACAATACCAGCAATCTGTGGCCTACCAAAGATCCATAAAAATCTTAATGACCCTCCACTACGCCCTATAGTTGCAGGAAGAGGATGGGTAACGGAACGTATGTAGAAAATTAAATTAAACCTCAATTATCCAAAGTCAAGACAGCCCTAAGAGATGCAGGAAGTTTCCTTACAGATTTATAGTTAAAGATAGAAAATTTAACGGAAGTAAGTAACCTGATTTTTAGTAACCCTTGACGTGAATAATCTTTTTGCAGTCATACCGTATTCATATGGCATAGAAGCCATCAGAGAGTTATCCCTGTCAGTAGGATTTAGAGCAGATTTAATCTGCTCTTTATTGGAACTAATCCTAGAGAATAATATCTTTAACTATGGTAATACTTACTCTTGGCAAACAATGTGCACCCCAAGTGCCAACAGTTAGTCCAACTTGGTGTTAGCATACTGGGAGTCTGAAAAGGTACTCTCTGAGGCCAATCCGTGGAGTAAGTATATTTTCTATTATGCTTGATTTGTAGACTATATTTTTATCTTGTGGAAGGGTGCGGAAGAACAGTTGGTACCATTTCTGGAATATCTACATTCCACCACGGAATTTTTAAAGTTTATCATGAACTACTCTAAAAAGGAAATAAAATTCCTGGATGTCTGCTTACGACTTGACATAGAACTTGGTTTAAGTACTACCATTCACAGGAAATACACTTGGAAGAATCATTACCTCCACCAAAGTAGTATGCACTCTAAACATTTCTTCAAGAATACCATGGAGAACTAGGTTGCACGTATCTCGAGACTGTGTATGGAAGAACATGATTTTGATGAAGAATGTCGACATCTTTATCAGCATTTGCAAGATAGAGGTTATCGAGATCTAGATCTTTGGGTGAGAATGAAGACTGGAATAGTAAGAGGCAGTAAAGGACGTCCATATTTTTTCCAAGCAGACATGTGGTGAGGTCATTGAAGCCATTAATTATGAATCTCAGCGACTAAACTGTCTTCTTACTTACAGTACTGATAAAGGGATTTGTGAAATAGTAAAGAGATTTTGGCCTGTCCTAACTGAGGATGATGAGTTTAAGGATATAGTAGGCGAACAGTCTAGGTTTGTGTTCAAGAAGAATATCAAAAGGTTACTTGTAATAAAGATGGTCTCCCTAAAAAGAAAAGTGTCCTATACCATGGTACGCACAGATGTGGAAGGTGCAAAGCTTGTCCTTTTATTGACGCTAAAAAAACCTTCATATATCCGATAACAGCAAAAGAATTTACTGTAAAAGCAGTAGCCACTTGTAATACCAAACATCTGGTCTACTTAGCAACTTGTGGGAAATGCCCAGGTTTTTATATAGGCAAAACTGATCAGAATTTTAAAGAAAGGATACTATGACATCTAAGAGACATCAGACACAGACACTATGAATGCGTTAACAAACCATATTGTGCATAATCCCAACCATGCATTCACATTTAAAGCTTTGGAAACTATATCAACCAACCTTAGAGGTGGAGATGTGCAAAACCTCACAGAAATTTGTGAAATAGGTTAGGTTACGAATCTGCAAGCCAACTGCCCACCAGGTCTTAATGTCCATTGAAACCAGTCTTAAATAATAGACACTTAACTGTTAATTGAACTGATATCATTCCTTTAAGTCAAGTTGTAATAAGTATGTGAGGACTTTGGTATGACATGTGAGTTGTGGGGACCTGTGCTCCCTTCTGATTGGATAGAGTTTTATATCCAGGAGGGCATAGAGGTGGGAAGCAGTTTCAGCACTAATCCAGTATTAGATGGTTTGCTTATATTGGTTTATTTTTATCCCCGCACAGTTTTGAGATTGTAGTTGTTTGGACTGTCCAAGCCAGTCAACACATTTCCCCCTCTTCTCTCCCTCCCCCACTCCCCTTTATCCTGTTCACTATGGGATTTTGCCCCCATACTCTGAGGGGTTGAACTAATTAGTAGCCTCTCATTAACAGGACATATCTGGGACTTTTAGTGTCTGATGGGTTGTGTTTCTATTAGTTGCATCCTCTGGCTGTGATCGGGGGATGGCACTTGGTAACATTAAATAATAAAAAATATATAATAAAACATGATAGTTTCATCCTGCAAAGGCAAAATAAACTTATAATTACCATAAGGGCAGTCCTTGTAATGGCCGTACTTGCCTATTGGAGTATATGGTAAACTTGGGGTTACAATCAGAGTTACCCGAAGCGTGTTCTTATTCATTTGTTTTTCTACCAACATTCTGTTGAACTAAAAGATTATATGCAGAAAATCAGGATGAGAACCTTTGTAACGCTTTTGTTCCTCGTATGAAGCAATGAGGAAGTTTTGCTTAATGTGGGTCTTTTCAAAAAATGTTTTTTCATTAAGTTAACATTGTCCCCTTTTTACAGCAGGTTAGTAATGGAAAAGTTGGATGAAGGCTTGGTAACAGTTCTCTAATAGGCTGCACCAGTGATTGGAAGGAAACAATACTTAAAGAATTTGATTGGTACTTGCACGCTATAAGGTGTTGAGTTTCTCTGAGTGCAGAGATGTAAAGAACATTGAGGACGCTGCAGCAGCAGCAAAGGATTTTGAATGGAAGCTAGATGCTGTGCAGTGTTTGTTTCTGACCTAGGAGTATGAGTTAAGAGGTGCACTGCTGATAGGATAAAAAATATTTTTAAGCCACTGGATTGGCTGCAACACACTATATATATTTTTACCCAACACTTATTTATGAATTGATGAAGGCTTAAGAAGCTGAAAGAGCTTATCTCAACTGGGAATTTTTTGTGTTTTTAATACTTTTATTGTTTTTTTTTTCGAATAAAGAGTGTTTTTATCGCTGTTGATACAGTCCAAGCTCGTGGTGGTGTACCTTGAAGATTTTTCTACTGCTTAAATGTTTGTTCAACAAAGCAGTGCTACTTAAATGTTTAAGTATCTATTATAAAGAAGTGATGTATCTGACTCTCAAAATGGCAGGTGCTATGTGGCTTCATTTAGTGTCAATGTGCAGTGCCACCACATCTCATATTTACACTAAATGGAGCAGCATCCCACCGGCCATATTGAAAGTCACAGTTATTAGTTAAGGTAAATAATAGTTTATGGCTTTTTGCTTATTTATATTAGAGTTTTTGATTGCAGCCCCATTAATAGTGTTGGACAAAGGCAGGCTACTCATTTTCTTGGCTTCAGCTTTTTTCCTCCTGTAAATCACAGTGCCGGTTCCAGACAGGCTGGCATGGAGTTTGACTTCAGGGGCACTTTCTTTTCTTGCTGCAGGAACTGGAAACTGATGTCAGCAGATGAAAAGGACAGTGAAAGGAGACACTTCACCACCAAGAGGATTGCTTTTTGGTGTCAGTGTTTTACATTACAGTGTGCGTGGATGTTGCTGTACTGGCTCACAGTGACTTGTGGTCTTGTTTAAACTGCAGATATGAAATGTAGTCTGTTTCTCATGGTTATTGTCAGTTATTTAGCCTGATTTGTTTACTGTTGCATAGCATAAAGTAAATTGCAGATGACATGTATAATGCTTATGTGACTGATGCAAACTTTAACTGTTCCTTTTGTTGACAAGTGCATTTTATTGCACACACTGTCTTAACTGTACAGAATTTTGCAGAATGTCCAGATTTTTGTCTCATATTTTTAGTCCATTTTTCATAAAATTATGGTTTTCTGGCAAATCATTGGCAAATCATTGCAGATTGAAGTCAGAAAATGATGACAGACATTTCAGTTGTAGACTTCATAATCTTCAGAAAATTCATGCGAACACAAAACCTGCTTATTCTATCAATGTTTTAAGCTTAGAGCACATTTATATTTCTCCGCTGAGCAGACTGATAGGAAGCCGCATGGTAGCTAGTATTTAAACGTGTGTGTTTGGTGTATTATAGCCATTGTTACTGTTATATTTGAACGTCAAGCCCACATACATATTTTTATTGTTATATTACTAATTATATTAATTATTATTGTATTTTAATATTTTCCCTAGTAATGGACGAGTGGTTGATAAGGAATCTGGAGAAAAGGCAAGTCAGTGAAAAGGAAACCCAAATAGAGGGATCTACCACAGTTGAAACGGACAATAGAAGTAAAATTGATGAAAATCCTTCAACAAATTTTCAATTATCAAAACGACGGAAAGTAGTTAGACAAATGATCCTGACTATTTAAAATTTGTTTTTTATGTGGAATGGTAACAAAGGAGATCCACTTCCACAGTGTGTTATTTGCTATGAAATCCTCACAAATGAGAGTATGCGACCAAACAAATTAGTTCAACATATTGAGACAAAGCATGTAGATTTGAAAAACAAGCCACGTCATTTCTTTTTTGAAAGCAAACTAAAAGAATTGAATTAATCAAAACATGTCTTTTTCACTTCACCACTATTAATGAAAAAGCTATGCATTCCTCATACCTCATTAGTTTGCAAATTGCACAATGTGGTAAACCTTACACCATTGGCGAGTAATTAGTATTTCCATCGATAAAAGATGCTGTTTGAGTTAGGTTTGATGACAAGAGCTTAAAAGAAGTTGTGTTAATTTCACTTCCTAATAACACAGTTGCAACCAGAGTAGATGAAATGCCGAAGTGTGTTGAAGATCAGCTTATCACCAGAGTTAAGGTAAGTAAATTTTTTTTTCTCTGCAACTGGATTAGTCAACAGATGTACAAGGTTTGTCCCAGTTGATTATTTTTATCCGTTTTATATGGAACAATGAGCTGCATGAAGATATACTATTTTATGAACCAATTATTGGTCCACGGACAGCGTGTGGTAAAAATAGTGGTGTTGTGACACATGTTCTTAAACTTAAGTCCAAATGCATCATGGACTCACTGTAGTCTTCATAGAGAAGCATTAGTATCTAAAACTGTCAAACAATTTGAAAAACATTTTAAACACTGCTGTGAAACTTGTAAATTTCATCAATACTAGGCTGTTACAGTCAGGCTTATTTGACAAACGGTCTGAAGAGATGAGAGGTTTCCGTAAGTCTCTTCTTTTGCATACTGAACTGCATTGGCTGTTGAGGGGCAAAGTCCTAACAAGACTTGTCGAACTCCACGAAGAAGTTGGTGTTTCTGGATAGACAAAATGATTGCACAAAATCTTTGCATCATGAGACGTTCATTCTTAAACTCATTTGGCAGATATATTTTCAGAATTAAAGAACTAAATTTATACTTACAAGGAACAGACAGGGCTGATACATTTGCGGTACACAATAAAATTTGAGGACTCACCAGAAAACTTTATGGAAAAATAACATTAAAGACCAAAATTGATTGATTCGAGACATTTGCAACTTTTATTATTGAAAATGAAGTGACACCAGCTGATGACTTAATCTCTGTAATAGTTGCACATCTAGACTCATTTAAAGAAAGTTGTGATTATTGTTTCGGTGAAGAAATGAAAACTGAGAAAAAACATCTGAATAATGAATCCATTTGTATATCTATGAAGGCAAAGAACTAATTGATTTGTCCAAAGATACTTAACTGAAACTGAATTTTGATCATAAAAAATTGATACTGTTTTGGTTGTCAATTCAAAACACGTATCCAAACTTTTTCAACCACAGCTTTAAGGGTGCTGCTTCCTTTTACTACTTAGTATTTGTGTGAAGTTGGATTTTCAGAAGTGATAGGAATTAAAAACAAATTTCAAAATAAACTTCAATTAGCAAACATTTTGCGTCTGAATTAACACGTCAATATGGATGTCAGACGTCATCAGCATAAGTTGAACACAAGCCCGTTCTTCACATACATTTCATTATGCATCTGACTAATAAAGTTATATATTATAATTGTGTATCAATTAAAAAATTTAAAGTAGTAAAGAAATGTTTTTATTCACCCCCTTCCTTTTAAAATATGCATTCCAAGCAAATAGTGGGTCTCAAAAAATTAGTTTTTGAAAGTAGGTCTCAGCCCATAAATGTTTGGGAACCACTTTTCTAAAAGATATGAAGACTGTAACTCAAATGTCTGTCATTATTTAGTAATTTCAGTCCTTTTTATGAGGAACAGACCAAAAATATGGGGCAAAAATCTGGACAGCTGAGAGAGATGCTACCTAACTACCTCTTAAACACACACACACACACACACACACACACACACACACACACACACACACACACCATGCTTCTCAAGCACTTAGCACAAAAAATCTGGGCAAAGCCAAAAATAATGGTGACAAAGCCCCAAAAATAGGGACAACCTCTAAATACTGCTCTCACAAACTTATAAAGTAGTGAGAATAAAAGGTGTTGTGTTATTGTGAATTTTCTTAAGGATATGAAGTCTGAAACTCAAATGCCTGTTATTATTTATTGAATTCTATCCTCACTGATTTGCCACAGTAAACCCAGAAAACCACAAATTCTGAGGAGCAGACTAACAAATGAGGCAAAAATCTGCACAATTGAAAAACACCTCCCTCCCCATTTTACACACATATGCACAGAAAACTTCCTCTCACTTGTCCGTTCGTGGTCTGCATTTCAGACATCTTCTGGCATTCAGATTCTACGCAAGTGGAAGATGAAGATGTAGACCTCAGGTTGCACAGATGCAGAAGATGAAAACAGGTCGCACACACCTGTCACATCTGTGCAACTGGACGCAAAGGACGTTTGGCGTTCATCTTAAAGAAGAATACCCTTAAAAAAATTTTTTTTTTTAATTAAAAAAAAACTAAATCTTCCAACCAGCTGCCCTCCTGCCAGCCAGCAGGGGCCCTCTCCCAGACAGTGGACCCTAGGCATCTGCCTTGGTCACTTACTGCTGAATCTGGCTGTGCATGTTCAGTCTTTTAGCCACAACAGTTTGCCATTAAGCTTCATCGTAATGGTCAGAACATTTCTAAAAGATGGCCTCCAACTATAAGTCTCCCATCAGAATTCCTTTTCTCCATGGAATTTGTCTTTTTTCACATAAAAGGTGTTTTCATAGTGAATCTTTTTTTTCCTTGCTTCCAAAGTACGGTATTTTTTGGGATGTGGATATGAGCACCTCAAATAAGGATGAAGGACTCTGCCCTTGTTTACTATCAACCCTTTCATAGTTCCCTTTTCCAGTGAAAGGTAAGAAAGGGTTATAAGAGATAGTTTGTCAGTTTGAAGGGCTTCTAATGAGAGCCACTAAAAAAAACTTTTGCCATGGCAGTTTTGCATATTGAGTAGCTTCACACGATAAATAATTTCTCTACAAAATGCTTTTTAAGCTATTTCTTCCTGTTCAATATCTCCCAATTTGTTGGGTTTTTAATACCATGATGGGAATGGATCCCGTTGCTAAGTCAGGGTATAAGTAAAGATTTAAACAATACTAATTTCATGAACCTTAGACAAAAGTGATCTTTGCAAAACCCACAGTGTGCCCAGAATTGACGTCTTTTGAAGTTCATACAGAATTACACACATTGGTAGCATATATGAGTATAACTGCAGATTTGTTTTTTTATTAGACCCATTGCTGCTGCTACTGTTAGAACTGTCTGTGTATCTTTCATTGTTCTTATTTCTGTCTGCAAATTCTGATATTTTACGACTGTATCTCTCAGTACATAGTACTAATCAAAATGTCTAGTAATTTCAATGATCAATGCTACTTTTGTCTTTTTTTCATGAACTACTGTATCTTTTTTATCATTTCCTTTTTTGAACTGTTGGTAATGGGTGATCCCCATGTGATGTACACTTCAGCATTTTCTGTAATGCTTTGTGGTTCATGTTTCCAGTGTGTCTCAGCTACTTCTAATCCCCAATGCAGCAGTCTTCTCACATTAATGTGCCTTTCAGTGTACAGGCCTTCTGCCATAAGTACATCACTTCGAGCAAAAATGTATGCGACTGTTTCCAGTTTTTTTTAACAGTGCCTACATTTGTCGAGTAAAATCCTAGGTTACCACCATGGTCTGGTAGTAGAACTGCTAAAACAAACTTTAATAAAGATAAGTAAGTTCATAAAAAGTAGTAGAGAGCTGTTAAAATGGTCCCGATAAGCTCTTTCGGCTAGAAATGCCTTCTTCAGATCGTAAAATTCCTTTCACTGTCTCTATCAGTAAAAAACATTGTTCCTCCAATAGGGTGCTACTGTTCAGTACACACCTATGTATGGTCCAATAGGAGATTCACCCATCTTTAGTTTCTTGCTTATCATGCATATTGGGGGAAGTCAGCCTACTCCTTCCAAAAGAAAAAGAAGTTTCATCTGACCAGAAGTCCGATGAGGTTGTTGAATATGAAGACATGCAACCCTTGTCTGCTTACAAGGATTGAGATGCAGAGGAATCCATTCCTTCTGCCTCTCCTCCAGAGGAGTTTTCATTTGGTGAAACCCTACATACTTTAAAGGAGCATTTCTAGTGGGAATGTCAGGACTACCCTCAGTCCAAAAAGTGACTCGGGGGAATTCTTAGATTTGCCACAGCACAGATCTTTAGCCATTCCTCATGTCTTGGATGTTGTGGATGATGTCTTCATGGAATCCAGTTTAACTCCTGACACCCTTCCTCCAGCTCCCAGGAAACCTGACGGGTATTACAGAGTCCCTGACTCTCACAAATTTCTGTTCAAAAATCCTACAGCTGTCCCAAAGGTCATCGCCCAAGGACTTAAAGGAATAAAAGCAACTACAGCTAAGAATCCCACCACCTCAGACAGGGATTACCAAGCTTTAGACAGATGGGGTAAAAAAAAGTATACACCTCTGCAACTCTTGCCATTAGAGCACTAAATTGTCCGTTCCACATGCTGAAATACCAGCAACATGCCATGGAACTCCTCAAACAAAAAATATCTACCTTTCCTGCTTGTGCAGAAAACAAAGAATTATAGGAGCTTATGCATTCTGCAAGCCAAATCACTAGACACACCTTGCAATGAGGCTTTGATGCCCTAGAAGCATCTTGCAGGGCAGCAGTCACAAGTTCTGTACTTAGAAGGCATGCTTGGCTTAAGTAATAGACCTTGCCAGACTATATCAAATCAAAACTATTGGACGCACCACTGCACAAAGACAATTTGTTTGGCACCAAGGCAGAAGATGTCTTAAAAAGATGGAAGAAAAGCAAAATCTATGCAGACAGTTAAAGACTTCTTGCTGGACCAGCCTCCTAGGTTCAGTAAGCATTGCCCCTCCAAGCACTGGTCCTTTCCAACCCCCTCCAGGCCAGCTCAGACAAGACCTAGGGAAAGCAGAGTCCTCAGACAGCAGTCCAAGGGAATGCAGAGATCTAAGCAATGGAGTTTCTCCACTTCAAAAACAGGGAGTGCTAAGCCACCCCCTTATGTGAAAAACTCTCAATGACATTACACCTCAGTCTCTTACATCTGCCCACCTGCCTGTGCCTCTAGGAGGAAAACTCACTTCCCATGTAAAAAACTGGGCCTCGATTACCAACGACCAATGGCTCCTCAACATAGTGTGTTAGGGATACAAATTTTATTTCCACACACTGCCAACCACAAAAGGGTTCCCAGATCTTCCTCCAAACCAGTGGGGAGAGGCCAGAAAACAAGTACAGTCCCTGCTCTCCATGAGGGCGATACAGCCTTTTCCTGCAGACCAGATAGGCCAAGATTTCTATGCCAGGTTTTTCCTGGTACCCAGAAAAGTGGGCACCTGGCGCCCTATCCTCGATCTATCAATTCTAAACACCTTCCTGGTGATACCAAATATTCAGAATGCTCACCCACCAGCAGCTTCTCCCTATGCTTTCCAAAGTTGCTTGTTTAGACACTTTAGACATAAAGGAGGCCTATCTACACATCCCAGTCAGGGATTCTTGCAGACAATATCTACGTTTCAGGGCAGGATCTATGCACTTTCAGTTCTCTGCTCTTCCCTTTGGCTTATCCACTTCTCCCAGAGTTTTCACAAAATCCTTGGCTCCAGCCATTGTTTTTTGCAGACAAAGAAACTTCCAAATTTACCCCTACTTGGACGACTGCCTGATTCAGGCAGATGGTCAGAAAAGGCTGTTACAGCACCTGACCATTGTAAAGGACCTACTGACCTCCCTGGGGTATACTATAAATGAAAAGAAATCCAAACTAATCCCCACTCAAAAAATTGTATTCCTTTGAGCAAGCCTGGACACAGCATCCCAGATGGCATTCCTTACTCCAGAAAAACAAGCCTACCTGACAGGCTACTTCTCTCAACTAGCCACCAGAACCACCCAGTTATCCACAAGGAAAATTCTGCAAGCTGTAGGGTTCATGACATCCTGCATTCTACTCATTCCATATGCTAGACTGCATATGAGGAAACTACAATGGTACCCAAAAAGCCTTTGGTGTCAACACTCACAGGACCTGGAATCTGTCATACCTTTGATATCCTGTTTAAGGAAAGATTTTCTTTGATGGGCAGCAGCATGCAGCCACAGTGATTCTCTTCCTTCTCACAACCCCATGCCACCCAGACCCTAACCACAGACGCATCAGATTATGCCTGGGTTGCACATCTGGGTGGCAGGTGCATTCTGGGCCATTGGAGCCAAAATCAAATACATCTGCACATCAACCAAAAAGAGATGCTAGCTGTTCAGCATGTTCTGACAACTTTCAGACCCCTACTTTCCCTGGGCCCTCTACTGATCAAAACAGACAACACCACAGTGATGTGGTATATCAACAAGCAGGGAGGAACTCACTCTTATCCTCTCTGCAGGCTAGCCATGACCCTTTGGCACACAGCTTCAGCCATGCAAATTTACCTGCTAGCACAATTCCTGCCAGGTGCCCAAAACTCTCTGGCAGACGACTTGAGCAGAAATCTCCTAGACCCACACAAGTGGCAGCTAGACCACAGCACCTTCAACCTTATAACCCAGAAATGGGGCACACCCCAAAGGTGGACCTCTTTGCCTCCCACAACAATCACCAGCTCAGCAAATTCTGTACCAAGGAACCTCACAGCAAAGCCTGGAAAGTGGATGCTGTAGCCTTCCAATGGGTCATCCTCTCGATCTATGCATTTCCCCCTCTACCACTGATTTCAAGGGTACTGCTCAAAATAAGGGAGGAAAAAACAAGGGCAATCTTGATTGCCCCAGTCTGGCCACACCAGCACTGGTACCCACTCTGCGCAGCCTGTCCTCCAGATGCCAGCCTAAGCAAACAAGACCTGGATGTTGTATGTGAGGCCAGATGCCCCAGCACTAGAAAATCCTATACTGACAAGTGGAAAAGGTATTGCACCTGGATCCGGGCTAAAAGAGCTGAAACAGCACAGCCCTCCCTACCTCTCATCCTGGATTACCTAGCAGACCTGCTACACAGGGGCCTATCCTTCTCTTCTATTAAAACTCATGCCTCTGCCATCTCTGCTCATTACAGCACAGAGCCACCTCTCTTTTCTCACCCTGTCATCAGGCCGTTCCTAAGAGGGGGCTAACAGTTTAAGGCCACCTAGAAGAGCTCTTACCCCAGCTTGGGACCTTAACTTTGTGTTGGAAAAGCTCACACTACCCCCCTTTGAGCCTGCAGCTTCAGCAGAGTTGAAATTCCTCTCTTGGAAAACAGCCTTGCTTCTGGCCATCACTTCAGCTAGAAGAGTTTCAGAGCTACATGCACTAATGGCTGTAGAGCCCTTCATCATTTTCCATGCTGACAGGGTCTCCCTCAGGACTAACTCAACTTTCATTGCTGAAATGGTGACCAGTGTGGCTCTCAACCAATTAATTCATTTGCCCACCTTTTCCACTAACCCACAAAACAAGGGGTAAAGGATTCTGCATTCTCTAGATGTACACAGGCAGCTCAGATTCTACCAGGGTAGGACTAAATCTTTTAGAAAAACTGACCAATTGCTAGTCAGCTTTGCAGCAGGCACGCAGAGGGCAAGGCCGTATCCAAACAAACAATCTCCAAATGGATAGCACACTGCATCCATTTCGGCTCCAAACAACATGGAAAAATGCCCACTAAGGGGGTCAGGACCCATTCCACCAGGACAACCTCCACCTCTGCAGTTTTTCCTCAGAGGGGTCCCTACCAGGGACATCCTGGAGGCTGCAACATGGATTTCTGTTCATACCTACACCAAGAATTACCACCTGCCTATCTTCTCCAAATCCGGGGCAGGCTTTGCAGCTGCCAGTTCCCAGTCTGCTTGACCGCCTCCACCCTTTTCTTCAGCTGTGGAAATCACCCCAAGTGTGATGACTGGAACAGTGAGACATGAAGAACATAGTACAGTTATGTACACTTGCCATAAATGTAGATGTTCGAGTGTATTCACTGTTGCAGTCCTGGTTTCCCACCCTCCACCCCCCTTTCTCTGTCTCTCTCTCTTTCTCACACCTTACAGGAAATTTTTGGTATTTACTTTCTACTGTTGGTGTTCTTCCACCATAACCTAGCTCCCTATTTGGGGACTCCTGACATTTGAGGCAAGAAAAACTGATGTAATGGTGTCAGCTGCCTGTTTTTATACCACTGATGACCTGAGGTCAGTCCTGGAGCGACAGCAAACAACACAGAAAGACTAAGCCTCTGGTATTCGGGCCAACTGAGGGCTACCCCTGGCAGGATAACCCAAATGTAACGACTGCAACAGTGAATACACTCGAACAAATACATTTATGGTAAGTGTACACAACTGTACTTTCTACTAGGGCCAACTGAGGGCTACCCCTGGCAGGATAACCCAAATGCGACGACTGCAACAGTGAATACACTCGAACAAATACATTTATGGTAAGTGTACACAACTGTACTTTCTACTACCAGACCGTGGTGGTAACCTAGGATTTTATTCGTTTTTTACTTTCTTCCATTTGGTTATCTTTAGCAGTTTCAAGTGTTTACTTTTACTTGTACCTACATTTGTCTGTTTCTTTCATGTGTTCAATGGACTTTCTAAACCAACTTATACATAGTCCACTATCCTGGGCTACCATTAGTAATCTTTCATACTTTTTCAACTCAGATCACCTCTCCTTAACCCTTTCTGCATTAAATCCTGATCAACATGAGGCTGTTCTAAGAGATCTCTATATTTGCCACAATATTCATGCTTTTTCATCTCATCTAATCCTTCTCCTTATATCTGTTCTTTTGTTTGTAGGCACATTCAGTTGCTGTCGATTTTTGTCTGCTTCTGGTTTGATTTACATTTTTGCTTGACACTGACATACTTCTGCTAAACTAAGCAGAGAGGTCATCTTAGACTTCTCCTTGTGTTTTAAAGCTTTCATTATGTTTGGATCTGATGAGGTCAACAGATATTTATGCAGTCCCATGACTTCAGATCTATACATGTAGTAATTTCCAGGAGGTCCATACCGTCCACAATGCAAAATACCATTTAAACTGTTTCTAGTTAGGCAGTCCTTATATTGCTTGAAATACAACCTTACAGGCCTTGTATGTGTACGCATGATCTGAAACTGCAGCCTACATGCTGTAGACTAAAGCTGTGAAAGCTATGTAAACAAGGTCTGTCATATACTTAAAAGAACAGTCACATGAGGAGTGTTTGACAGTAATGTGAAAGTGCTAAGCTTTTAATAAATATAGTGATCTTTGGAAAGACATTTCAGCATTTTTTTTTTTTTTTTGCTGCTATTATTTGGTTATTAGTGAATTTCTAAGATAACTAACTCTCATTACTGCCACTTTGTAATTATGAAATGTGCAAGATCTAATCCATTGTCAATATCTGTTGCATTTTCCTCACCGTTTGAATTTCTTCATGTGGTACCCGAATGCCTTATGTGCTCAAGTGTTTTTTGCAATTTTACAGTGTATAGCTATTCTGGCCAGCCCATTGTAATGTGCATTAGTGTCTGACATTAATTGGCATTACATAACCTAAATCTGTTTAAACTTGATAAAAGTGCCCCTTCAGAGTCCTCAAGGTAACCCATGTCCTAAATAAAAACTAATATAAAAACATAAGCAGATGCAAAATGGTCACTTGAAAATGCAAAATCACTACGAACTTGCATGTAGTGTGAACTGTATAATGTGTGATATTTGGAAAGCACAATAGAATGAAGTTTCTATAGTGCAGTGGGAAAAGATATCAAATACAGTACAGAAACACATTGTATTGGAGTCCGTAAAAGTGCCTGCTGAATTTAGTGCATACCAAATAACACTGAGGTCAAGGTGAAATGTAAAGTAGAGTTTAGACACATTTTTGGAAGGAATGGGCTACTGACTAAAGATTTTAAAAGCACCATTTGAAGATAAACAAAGGGGTCGTTTTTATGTAAAGAGAATGTATGCACATATAGATATGACCTTAAGTTAGAAGGGGATTATTTGTCCTAAAGTTAGAAGGGGATTACTTGTGAATCATCTTGAGGAAGCATGTATCTGCAGAGAGGATGGAAAATGAATGAAACAGACTTAGTATGGCAAACCCAATAGGGAGTTGAAACAGGCATAAAAGAGAGCCTTGGGAGCTGTTCAGCCAGGAACTTCATAGAACACAGTAAAACTCAAAATCATCCATGTTTTTTTTTTTTTCTCAGTAACCAGCTAAAATGCTTTGGATTAGTGAAGCATACCTTCCTTGCTGCCATTTTATGGACTTAAAGGAGCTGGATAAACTCACAGTATGAGTATTAAAATAGTTGTGTAGTTTGAAAGTGCGTTAGGAATTCAGTGTAGAAATGGTGATCAAGTGAAGAATGAGTAAAGGAATGATAAAGGAAGTAATAAAAATGTATAGAAGCTTTATGCTGAAGTTAAAGAAATTGCTGTTAAAAAATAAATAATTTAGGCTGTTGTGTAGGAATGAAATATGTGCACCTTATGAAATTGCAGGAATGCTAAGTAATATAAATGTATAGAAGGATCAGGCTTATTGAATTCTTGAACCTGTTTGTAATTGTGTTCTAGGCACCACTTTCTATGCAGAACCAGGGATTACCTCAGATTATTGGAGTTCGAAGTTCAAATACAGTGGATTCTCTAGGCAACTCCATTGTGTCAAATCACAGTTTGGATTCTGAAGGAGATGAGGAAGAGGACGAGGAGGAAGAAGAAGAAGCAGAAGACACTGATATGGATGAATGGGAACCAGGACCACCTCGCCCCTTTAACCCTCAGGATCTGTGTGAGTATAATAGGCAGCAGTACTGTGCAGTGTTATTTGCTGAGATAATACCCCATGCAGTGTTGTTGTATGATGTTCTTCATGTTTCACTGTTGCAGTCATCACACTTGGGTTATCTGCCTGCAGGTAGCCCTCAGTCGGCTTGAATACCAGAGTCTTGGGATTTCTGCGTCAGATGCTGTCACCTCATCCATGATGTCAGCTCTATAAAACATGCAGCCAACGTCACTTGCCGCGCGGGAGCCCGAAGCAGAAGCAGTTCGCAACTGCCGGTCAGCAGCTACCTGAAATTTTTGTTATTCGAGTTTCAAACCTGAAGTCTTCTAAAGCTAAGTACCCTGTTGGGATCCTTTTTTCTTGCTCTAACCGATGTCAGAAAAAGTTAACAATTGTCTTGCCTGTGGAAAGCAAATACCTCACAGAAATTTTCATTCTTACTGCATCACCTGTTTAGGCCTAGACCACGACATCCCTCGCTCTCAGTTTTGTGCCTTGTTCAACGCCCAAACTATCTGTAGTCAGGCTATTTTTGTCTCTAAATTCTTTCGCTCTCGTTCTCCGTATTTCAAAATGGCGTCGGTAAGCCATCTGACTACCGACCTTCTGAAAAAACGCAAAGATAAAGGCAGACAGCATAGGTCCAAAACTGCTGACGATGCTTCCGTTAGGCTAGTCGTCAGTCTGCCAGTACTCCGTGAGGTGCTTTCGCGGCCCCTGTTACCTGCTAATGCAGATTCGCAGGCCTCTACTGAGACCCATTCGGAGTCCCGTATGCCGCAAGATGATTCTTCAACTATGGAACCTGCAGATGTCTCTACATTGGATGGGTCTGGAGCCGCTGTGCAGGCACTGGCTTCTGAGGGTGTATTCAGACCTTCCGATGTTCGTATTAAACCAACCACTTGTTAATGACTAAATCTACTGAATTTCTCAGGCCCAGAGTTCGCACTACGCCTAGGAAACTGACGACCAAAGCACATTCTCAAGCTTCCATGCCACAGAAACAAATGCTTAGAACGGCTGAAGACCTTATTACTTTAATTAGGGGAATCCGGCCTTCTCCCTCTAAAAGACAAAGAATTGATTTTCCTTCTGATTCCTCAGGCCATGAGTCTGATGACTCTGACCCCTGTGATTACCAGGACATACCCTTATCTATCTGTTTAGGACTCAGATGCAGAGGAGTCAATTCCTTCAGCCTCCCCTCAGAGGATCTTTCTTTCGCTGAAACCTTCCATATACCCTAAGAGAGCATTTCTGCTGGGAATGCCAGGACTACCCACAGTCCAAAAAGAGACTCTAGGGAATTTTTAGACATGCCTTAGCATAGGCCTCTAGCTATTCCCCCTGTCCTGGATACTGTAGATGATGTCTTCATGGAATCCAGCCTTGCCCCTGATACTTTACCACCTGCTCCTAGAAAGCCTGACAGATACTACAGAGTACCTGACTCTCATAAATTTCTCTTTAAAAATCCCACTGCGGATCCAGAGACCATTTTCCAGGGACCTAAATGTATTAAGCCTTCTACAGCCAAAAACTCTACCCCTTCGGACAGGGATTCTAGGGCTCTAGACAGATGGGCTAAGAAGGTATATACCTCTGCAACTCTTGCCATCAGGGCTTTAAATTGCCAGTTTCACATGTTGAAGTACCAGCAGCATGTTATTGATCTAGTTAAACAAAAAATGCGATTGATGCCTGATTGTGCAGAAAATAGGGACTTACAAGATTTAATGCATTCTGCAAACCAAGTTGGTAAACATACTTTGCAGTGTGGTTTTGATGCCTTAGAAGCATCTTGCAGGGCTGCTGTCATTGGGTCTGTTCTGAGAAGGCATGCTTAGCTGAAGGAACAAATCTTGCCAGACCATGTCAAGGCAAAATTACTTGATGCTCCATTAAACCAAGAATGTTTGTTTGGCTCTAAAGCAGAATAAGTTCTTAAAAAGATGGAAGAAAAAGCTAAATCCATGCAAACTGTTAAAGATTTCTTACAGGTACAGCCACCTAGATTCAGTAGGCATTGGCCTTCAAAAAATTGGTCCTTTCCAGTCCCTTCCAGACCTTCTCAGCCCAAACCCAGGGGCAACAGACCACAAAGACTACAGTTTCAGGGTATGCACAGATCTAAACAATGTAGTGCTCCCTCCTCAAAAACTGGAGTAATAAGCCACCCCCTATGGAAAAAGTTCACAATGACTTGTCCTTAACCCTTCCCAGCCATGCCCAAGTACTTGCACCCCTAGGAGGAAAACTCGCCCTGCATGCAAAAAACTGGGAGTATATTACCCAGGACCGATGGGTCTTAAACATTGTATCCCAGGGATACAGATTCTATTTCCACTCTCTGCCAACCCCAACCCCAAGCACATTGCCAGACCTTCCTCTAAACCAGTGGACAGAGACCCAAAAGCAAGTACTTTCTCTTCTCAGTATCAGGGCTTTTCCACCTTTGCCAACAGAGCAAAGGGGACAGGGTTCCTACTCTAGGCTGTTCCTGGTGCCCAGGAAAGAGAACTCTTGGCGCCCTATTTTGGATCTGTCAGCCCTAAACACCTTCCTGGTGGTACCAAAATTCAAAATGCTTACACTCCAGCAGCTCCTTCCTGTGCAAGCCAAGGACTCCTGGCTAGACACCCTAGACTTAAAAGAAGCTTATCTGTGCATCCCCATAAGGGAATCTTGCAAGAAATATCTACGTTTCAGGGCATGCTCTATGCACTATCAGTTCTCTGCACTTCCCTTTGGCTTATCTACTGCTCCCACGGTATTCACAAAGTGCCTGGCTGCAGCCATTGCTTACTGCAGGCAGATAAATATTCAAATTTGCCCATACTTGGATGATTGCCTGATTCAGGCGGACAGTCGGGAATTGCTACTTCAGCACCTCACATTTGTAAAGAGACTCCTAACTTCTCTGGGGTTATACTATCAACTAAAAGAAATCACATCTGGTACCCAGCCAAACAATTTTATTCCTGGGAGCAAGCTTGAACAAAACTTCCCAGATGGCATTCCTCACTCCAGAAAAGTAGGTTTATTTGACAACTTATTTCAAACTACTGGCCACCCAAACCCAGCTATCTACAAGAAAAATACTGCAAGCCCTAGGGTTCATGGCCTCATGTATTCTGCTGATTCCATATGCAAGACTGCATATGAGGAAACTCTAGTGGTACTTAAAAAGTCTCTGGTGTCAACATTCCCAGGACCTGGAAGCAGTGATTCCTATCATTCCTTGCCCAAGGGCAGAGTTCCTTTGGTGGGCAGAGGATTGCACCCACAACAAGGGACTCCCTTTCTCACAACCCCCCGCCGTCCAGACTCTGGCAACAGACTCATCAGACTATGCATGGGGGGCTCACATGGCATGCAAATTGAGGCCAGGACAAATTCGCCTGCATATCCATCAAAAAGAAATGTTAGCTGTACAGAATGCACTGACAGCCTTCAAATACCTTATCCTGCCAGGACAACTCCTGATAAAGACAGACAACACCACAGTTATGTGGTACATAAACAAGCAGGGGGGAACTCACTCCTACCCACTCTGCAGCTTAGCTATGACTCTGTGGAACACGGCCTTAAGCAGCCAAGTGCACCTGCCAGCTCAATTCCTGCCAGGCAAACAAAAATCATTGGCAGACAACTTAAACAGAAATCTGTTGGACCCACATGAGTGGAAAATGGAGCCAAACTCATTCAGACTTCTAATACACAGGTGGGGGACACCAGAGGTAGACCTCTTTGCGTCTTCCCAAAACCATAAACTAAACAAATTTTGCACCAGAATTCCCCACAGCCAAGCTTGGAAAGTGGATGCCCTATCTTTCACATGGGAAAACCTCTCTATCTATGCCTTTCCCCCTGTGCCCCTCCTTCCAAAGGTACTTCTCAAGATCAAACAGGACAGGCCAAGAACAATCCTTATTGCTCCAGACTGGCCATGCCAGCACTGGTACCCACTCCTACGCAGCAGTGCAATCCTGGCACCTACAGCAGACCCCCTCTCTGCTGTCCCAGCAGGAGGGACAGATTTTGCATCCTCAGCTGCAAACCCTGAACCTGGCAGCCTGGCTTATTCCCTGAATACATCACCAGCAACCCTCAGCAAACAGGTGCTGGATGTTATCCTTGAGGCCAGGAAGCCCAATACTAGGAAATCCTATTCAGAAAAGTGAAATAGATACTGTTTTTGGAGCCCGTCTCAAGGGAAAGACAAAACCGTGCCCCCCTTGCCTCAAATCCTAGTTTACCTAGCAGAGTTGCTCCACAAAGGCTTCTCCTTCTCGTCAATTAAGATTCATGTCTCTGCCATCTCAGCTCATTACAGTACTGAGAAACTCCTCTTCTCTCACCTTCTGATCAAACAGTTCCTGAGAGGAGCTAACAATTTAAGACCCCTAAGGAGAGCTCCCACTCCCTGCATGGGATCTTAACTTTGTAATAGAGAAGCTGACACTTCCCCTTTTGAGCCTGCTGCTACAGCAGTTAAAATTCCTCTCTCGGAAAACAGCCTTAGTGCTAGCCATCACTTCAGCAAGAAGAGTGTCCGAGTTACAGGCCCTTATGGCTGTGGAACCCTTCATTATCTTCCATGCGGACAGGGTTTCCCTCAGGACTAACCCATCTTTTATGCACAAGGTGGTATCCAGTGTGGCTTTAAACCAATCCATCCATTTGCCAGCCTTTTTTCATAATCCTCAGAGTAAAGGGGAAAGGATCCTGCACTCCTTGGACGTGCACAGACCGCTCAGGTTCTACCTTGACATGACTAAACCTTTCAGAAAATCTGACAAGCTGCTGGTCAGCTTTGCTACAGGGGCAGAGGGCAAGGCCATTTTGAAACAAACCATTTCTAAATGGATAGCACACCGCATCAATGTCTGATACAAACACCGTGGAAAACCTACCCCACAGGGGGTCAGGCCTCATTCTACTAAGGCTATCTCAACCTCTTCAGCTTTTCTCAGGGGAGTCCCTACCAGGGACATCCTGGAAGCTGCAACCTGGAGTTCTGTACACACCTTCACCAAGCATTACCACTTGCCTATCTTTTCCCAATCCAGAGCTGGATTTGCCACAGCAGTCTTACAAGGCCTGCTAGCCAGCCCTCTTACTTCTTGACTGCCTCCACCCTTCCTCAGCTTTGGGAATCAACCCAAGTGTGATGACTGCAACAGTGAAACGCGAAGAACATAGTACAGATGTTCATCGTGTTACACTGCTGCAGTCAGTACACTAGGGTTATCCTGCCGTCAGGCGGTTCCCCAGTCGGCCTGAGTTCCAAAGTCTTGGTCCAGCGTCGGTTGCTGTCGCCTCATCCCTGATGTCAGTGCGACAGGGGTATATAAGATGCAGCCGACACAATTTTCTTCAGTCTTTCTTGCCGCGTGGTGCCCGAAGCAAAAGCAGTTCGCAAGTGCCGGTCGGCCGACTCCTCAGATTTTCATTCCGAATCCAGAACCGAAGTCTTCTACAAAGCTAAGTACTCCATCAGGGAAACTTTTTCTTGGCTCAGACCGATGTCAGTAAAAGTTAATAACTGTATTTCTTGTGGGAAGCAAATACCTCATAAGGATTTCCATTCTTATTGTATCCCATGCCTAGGCCCAGACCACGACGTCACTGGTTGTCGGTTTTGTGCTAGGTTTAACAAGCGCACTATTGAACGTTGGTTTGATTTTGCCCAACATTACTTTGGCAGAAAATTTAATTACACCATGTTGTCGGAACTTCCAGCGACCGTTATTCATAAAAAGCGCAAAGACAAGGACAGGCATCCGAGGCCCAAAACTGACAAAGCCTCTTCTTGGCTAGTCACCGGTTCTCCGGTTTTCAGCGAGGCACCTTTGCAGCCCCTGACGACCGCTTCTGCAGAATCACAGGCCGCCTCAGACTCCCACGTGGAGATGGCTGGGGCTTCGGACACGCAAGTTTTTCAGCCTAACGAAACCGACCCTGCTGAGGGATCCGGAGCAGCTGAGCAACCTGCAGCTTTAGAGGGTGTCTTCAGACCTACTCAGCTAAGCATTAAACCCTCTTCTAAGTCTAAGCTTCCTTTAAAAACTAAGAAACAAATACAGCATTTTCCAGGACAGGCCTCCATGCCCAAGAAACAAATGCTCAAAATGGCTGAAGACCTAATCACTCTGATCAGGGGGTCCCATCCCCCACCTGATAAAAGGCCTAGACAGGATGCAGACTATAACTCATCCGACCAGGTGTCCATTTCCTCAGATTCATCCTCAGACCTAGGATATTCTTTACCCCCTTATGAGGATTCTGATGCTGAGGAATCAATTGCATAAGACTCTCCACCTGAGGATTACTCCTTTGGGGAAACCTTACATACCATGAGGGAGCATTTCCATTGGGAAGGCCCGGATTACTCAGAATCCAAGAAAAGGCTGAGAGACTTCGTATTATTACCTCAACACAGACCGCTTGCTATTCCGCCAGTGTTAGATATTGTGGATGATGTGTATACTAAATCCAGCTTAAATCCTGATTCCTTACCTCCAGCTCCAGTTAAATCTGACAGATATTACAGAGTCCCTGACTCACACAAATTTCTGTATAAAAGCCCTGTTGCTGATCCTGAAACTATTTCTCAGGGACCCAAATAGGTTAAGGCCTCATCAGCAAAGAATCCAGTTCCCTCTGACAGAGATTCCAGAGCATTAGACAGATGGGGAAAGAAAGTATATACTTCTGCAACTTTAGCAATGAGAGCCTTAAATTGCCAGTTTCACGTGCTAAAATGTCAGCAATTTCTGATGTCTCACTTGAAACAAAAAATGCTTCCAGATACAGATCCTCCTAATTTTAAAGAAATGCACGATTTATTGCATGCTGCTGAACAAGTGGGAAATCATACATTGCAATGTGGTTTTGATTCTTTAGAGGCCTCCTGTAGAGCAGCAGTTACAGGCTCTGTCATTAGACATGCATGGTTAAAAGAACATACGTTACCAGATCATGTTAAAGCTAAATTACTGGATGCACCATTGCAGCAGGATGTCTTATTTGGAGTTAAGGCAGAAGAGGTATTAAAGAAAATGTAGGATAAGGCAAAATCTATGCAAACAGTGAAGGATTTCTTACAGGTTCAGCCTCCTCGATTTAGTAGAAACTGGCCAACAAAGAATTGGTCCTTTCCAGTTATAAACAGACCTCAAAGGGGCAGATACAGATGTCCAAGAGGTAGAGGTCAACCACAAGGTCCTTACAGGCCTCGACAATGGGGTGCATCAGGCCAGAAAGAAGGGGAAGACTGGCACCAACCATATAAAAAAAAAGCCCCAATGACTTCCCACTCCAGCTGCCAAACAACTCACTCTTGGCAGCCCCCTTGGGAGGAAAACTGGCACTTTTCTATCACAATTGGCATATGATCACCCAAGACAAATGGGTTCTCAATATTGTATCTCAAGGTTACAGGTTCCACTTTCACACTCTGCCAAGGTTAAAAGGAATGCCAAATCTGCAACCAAATCAATGGGCAGAGGCTCAAAAACAAATTACAGCACTCATGAACATGGGAGCTATTCAAAAGGTACCACCACAGGAACAAGGGCAAGGATTTTACTCAAGACTCTTTCTGGTTCCCAGAAAAGATGAAGCCTGGAGGCCCATTCTGGATCTTTCTTCTCTAAACACTTACCTGGATGTTCCGAAATTCAAAATGTTGACATTACATCAGCTTCTTCCCATGCTGGGCAAGCAAGCTTGGCTCGTGACCTTGGACCTCAAGGAGGCATACCTGCATGTCCCTATCAGACAAAACTGCAGAAGATACCTCAGATTCATAGCTGGTCCAATGCACAATCAATTCTCTGCGCTGCCCTTTGGCTTATCTACTGCGCCCACGGTCTTCACAAAGTGCCTGGCACCAGTAATTGCATTTTGCAGACAGAAAGGAATTCAAATTTACCCGTACCTGGATGACTGTCTGATTCAAGCAAAGAGCAAGGACATTCTTCTAAAGCATCTGGCGTTTGTAAAAAAGTTAAGTTGCCTGGGGTACACAGTAAGCGAAAAGAAATCAAAACTAATGTCCTCACAAGAGATAATATTCCTGGGTGCCAGCTTGAACACAACGGCCCAGATGGCTTATCTCACGCCAGGCAAGCAAGGACAACTGACTCAATACTTTCAGCTGATGGCAACAAAGACCCAACTCCCTGCAAAAAAAATTCTGCAGGCCTTGGGCTACATGGCATCTTGCATACTACTAATTCCATATGGCAGAATGCATGTGAGAAAACTACAATGGTACCTAAAGAGTGTATGGGTGTGGAAACAGTTATACCACTAATTCCTTGCCTTCAACAGGAGTTTCGATGGTGGGCTCAAGCTTGTCACCTCAACAAGGGACAGCCTTTTACTCAACCCACAGCCAGGCAAACACTGACAACAGATGCATCGGATTACGCCTGGGGAGCACACATGGCAGGAAAATGTATTCAGGGCAAGTGGCCCGCAGAACAAAGGCATCTTCACATCAATCAAAAAGAGATGCTAGCTGTACAAAATGCCCTTATAGCTTTCAAGGACCTGTTGCATCCAGGACAACTACTACTAAAGACAGACAACACCACAGTTATGTGGTACATAAACAAGCAAGGGGGCACTCAATCCTACCCCCTCTGCAGACAAGCCATGACCTTGTGGAACACAACTATAAACTATCAAGTTCATCTACAAGCACAATTCCTGCCAGGAGAGAAAAACACACTGGCAGACGACTTAAGCAGAAATATCCTGGATCCCCACGAATGGGAATTGAATCCACAAATATTCAGATTGATAACACAGAAATGGTGGAGCCCGGACATAGATCTGTTTACATCCCCAATGAACTGCCAGCTACAGAACTTCTGCACAAGGAGTTGCCATCCGCAAGCATGGAAAGTGGATGACCTCTTATTTAGCTGGAAAAATCTACAAGTATAAGCTTTCCCACCACTGCCTCTTCTTCCAAAGGTACTCATAAAAGCCATGCAAGAAGAGCCAAAGATGATCCTGATTGCACCAGACTGGCCATGCCAGCACTGGTACCCAATCTTAAAAAACTTAGCACAAGGACCACCCTGGATTTTGCCTCAAATACCACATCTGCTGTCTCAGCACAACAATCAGATACTCCACAGCCAGCTAAAGACCTTAAACCTAGCTGCATGGAAGATTCCTTAGCCAAGCAAGCAATGCCTCTCTCCAAAGCTGTTATGGATGTCATTCTGGAGGTCAGAAGGCCTAGTACCAGGAAAGCCTAATCAGATAAATGGAAGAGATTCTGTGCCTGGAACCAGGCTCACAGCCTTGACCCTCTTGTGCCAAACATTCTTCAGATACTACAATATTTGACCGAGATGCTGGACAAAGGCCTCTCCTTTTCATCCATCAAGATCCACGCCTCTGCCATCTCTGCTCATTACAACACGGATCCACCATTTTTCTCTAATCTTTTGCTAAAACAGTACGTCAGAGGGGCTAAAAACATAAGACCGCCCCGTAGAGCACCTACTCCAACTTAGGACCTCAACTTTGTTGTGGAAAAATTTTTGAACCAGCTAGCACAGCAGAATTAAAATATATCTCTTGGAAAACTGCTCTGCTTCTGGCAATAACATCAGCATGAAGAGTTTCAGAATTACAGGCACTAATGGCAGTGGAACCTTTCCTCATTTTCCACCAGGACAGGGTGTCCTTAAGAGCTAACCCTACGTTTATGCCTAAGGTGGTTTTAAGTGCGTCTCTAAACCAAACTATTCACTTGCCAACTTTTTATCCAAAACCACAGAATAAAGGGGAGAGACTACTGCATTCGTTGGACAATTCACAGGCAGTTACGCTTCTACTTGGACAAAACCAAAGCTTACAGATAATCTGAGCAGTTATTGGTAGCATATGCTGTAGGAGCACAGGGAAAAGCCATTTCAAAACAGACCATTTCCAAATGGATAGGACATTGCATACGTTTCTGCTATAAGCACCACAGAAAACCTGTGCCTAACAGCATTAGATCTCACTCCACCAGGGCAACAGCCACTTCAACTGCCTGCCTCAGAGGAGTACCTACCAAGGATATTTTGGAAGCGGCAACATGGAGTTCTGTGCATACGTTCACCAAGAATTACCATCTACCTCTATACTCTAAATCCAGAGCTGGCTTCACCTCTGCAGTGCTACAGGGCCTTATAGCCACCCCTAATGCCTTATAGAACCAGCCACCCTACCTCTGCTTTGGGATTCTACCCAATTGTAATGACTGCAGCAGTGTAACACGATGAACATAGTACAGTTTTGTACCTACCATAAATGTAGATGTTCGAGTGTATATACTGCTGCAGTCCAGGTTACCCTCCCTCCTTTCCCTCTTACTTGCTGGTACGTACCTAGGTCTTCTACCTTTTACCTATGGGGAGTATTTGCTGGCAACTGAAAGTTTGTTGTTTGCTTTTCTTATGTATGTTTTATTAGCAATTTGAATTGCCTACCTATATGGGGGCACCTGACATCTGGGGCAAGAAAAGCTGAAGAAAATGACGTCGGCTGCATCTTGTATACCCCTGTCACACTGACGTCAGGGAGGAGGCGACAGCAACTGACGCCGGACCAAGACTTTGGAACTCAGGCCGACTGGGGAACCGCCTGACGGCAGGATAACCCAAGTACAATGACTGCAGCAGTGTATACACTTGAACATCTACATTTATGGTAGGTACAAAACTGTACTTTGTGTACACTCACCATAAATGTAGATGTTTGAGTGTATTCACTGTTGCAGTCATGGTTACCCTTCCTCCATCCCCCTGTCTTTCTATACTTTCTACCTATCTTCTTTTTTGGCCATATCTTATGGAAATGGTATTTACTTTTTACTGGAGGTGTTCCACATTTGATTGCTTCCTATTTTGAGGGCTCCTGACATCTGGGGCAAGAAAAACTGATGTAATAGCGTCAGCTGCATGTTTTATAACCCTGACGACCTGACGTCATGGATGAAGCGACAGCATCTGACGCAGAAATCCCAAGACTTTGGTATTCGGGCCGACTGAGGGCTACCTGCAGGCAGATAACTCAAGTGTGATGACTGCAACAGTGAATACACTCGAACATCTATATTTATGGTAAGTGTACACAACTGTACTTTTTTTTTTCTTGTTTGTTTTTTCTGATGCTTTTAGGAATGTTGATTATCTGCAGTTAGATTCTCTAGCTTCTGCAAGTTTGGATGAGAAGTTTAAACCAGTGCTGTCCAGTATCTTGGAATTAAAGATGACTGGTATGTCTTGAGTATAAAAATAAGATTTATGGTATTTATATTTTTCTCTCCCAGTGCATTCTTAGTTTGGCAAATACTTAGACCTTAGCTATTTAATATCTTAATGTCAGAGTTGCAACGCACCAACATTTGGAAAGTTGTACTTTGTCTCTTTTTTTGTAGTTTGGGTTTCACCCCCACACACCTTCTTTCTGGGAGTGAACCCCTACTGCTTCATATACTACTATCAGGGTCATTGCACTTTGGGGTAAAGGCAGAAAATTGACTTAAATGAAGTGCGACTTCAGCAGTTCTAATAAGTAACAATTCCATGGCTTGAAACTACAGCTGGGACCTTTATATTTCCTTGATTCTGCATATTTATTTAATGTCCTTCCTGTTTTCACTGTTGTAGTATTACTAACAAGTGAGATAGCCCACCAGAGATATCCATAAATTCAGCCAAGGTATCAAAGCCTAGGCATCTTCCTTTCATGTTGTGTGTGTAACCTATGACCAAAGCACACCTTATGTAGTACATAAGGAACATATGGGTGAGAAGTGCCTCTGAACGTTTACCGCCAGCCTGAATACTGAACCTGCATTTCTCTTTTGGTCTGTCAGAAATACAATCCTTGCCAGATTCATATGCTTAGGGCATATAATTATACCCATCTGGGACTGTCACTCTATCTTAATTTTTGACTAAAATTTATCTTTTTATGTCAACTAAGTTGGGAAAATGTGGTTATAAGAGGCAAATATCCTACACGGGCAACCAAACTAAATATTTAATGTGTTGTTGTCCTATCTCACCTTCATTCTTAACAGGATGGGTTCAGATCCGATCCGGACTTTATACACAAGCTTGAAGTCTTCCACTAGCTCGTGGCTAAGCCCTATCCCAGCATGCACTAGGAAAGCTTCCCAGATCTCGTTTTCCGCTAAACAAGGTCGGGTGCTCATTCTACTGGCTTTGGCTAAGTATATTCTTTCTTATATCACTGTTGTGGAAAATTGCCTTTTCTTGCTATATTATTGATTTTGACAGCTAGTTTTTTGTGCTAGTTTGTTTCCGCTTTGTTCTGCTGTTTTTCTTCTGCTGTGGGCTGTTGTCTTCCACTTAGGCCTTATTGTCCCTATCCTGGTCTCTTTCTTAGGACTCCCTGTAGTCCGTTTAAGTTAGAGGGTTGTTCATGCTCTTGTTTTCTCATTTTAGAAATTAAGGTCATTCAGTTTAAATTAGAGAACTGCCTTACCCTTAGCCTGTTTAAATTAGAGGGCTACCTCTTTTCCTTTAACTTAAATGGGCAATTCCCAGGAGTGTGAGAGGGCTGTGCCCTCCCTTTCATCTTCTATATCTCCTTTTTATAGTTCACTTCTATTGCTGTTTTGGTTGTTGTTGTTAGCAAACATTTATTAATTTTATTATCTTCCCTTGTTACTACTCTTTTTCAGGATGTCTTCTAAAGATTCAAAATCCCCTGGTTTCAAGAAATGTGGGCAGAAAATGTCCCTAACTGACAGACACACAATTTGTGCCTATTGCTTAGGACCTGTCCATTTCCAGGAGTCTCGTTCAGTTTGTCATTCCTTTAATCACAAGGCTCTCCTGGAAAGGAAAAACAAATTGATATTGAGAGGTCTCTTAAAAACCCCCTTCTCCGAAGCAATACAAGAAGGTCCGGATTTATCAAAGTCTGACCAATCTTGGTCTTCAAAATCTGACAAGTCTGGGAAGAGATCTTCTTCTAGTGCTCCATCGGAGCCATCAAAAAGATTACCAAAAATTTTGACACTGGATCCTAAGTCTCTCAGATCCGAAAAATCCACAGCTCCTGCACCATCAGTTGCAGAGCCGGTCCCTTGTCTTGGAGCCTTTCTCCCCTACTCTCAGATCTCCTATACTTCAACCTTCCAAGTCTCCAGCCCCCTCCACTCGGTCTTCCAGGAGCCTATCCGATGATGATGTGGCGTGAATGGTACAGAGGCTGTTAAGAACACCAGCGCTGGCCAAGTTATTATCAGATCCAAGCCTGAGGGTCTCAGATCTGACCACACCCTCCCCTTCTGCTCCGATCTGACCTCTGACTTTGGAGTCTGAATGTCCTGAGCTGTTACTAGTTTAACTATCGGACCCAAGACCCTTTACAGGATCTTCGGATCTGACTATTGCTCTGATGTCCTCTGCCCCATTGGAGGTCGAGGAGTCTAGGAGCCAATGCTCTCCAGTTGGGTCCAGGGAGGTGAGTCAGATCCGACAGTTGTCGGATCCGACCTTGCTTCTTGGGGCATCAGGTCGGGTGAGCTTGGCTCATACCTCAACCTCTGGGCCTTTATCCTTGATTCTGGGGGGTTCCCCCGACTTCTTCAGATCCAGGGATTTTTTCTGACTAGGGGTGGGGGCCTTTTGAGGTGATGAGAGTACAGTCTCCACAGGCAATTCTGCTGTCATCTCCGGATGTCCTTCCCGCAAAAGCACCAGTGTTTGCCTCAATACCCTTGCATCCACAGGGCCGTGGAGATCCTAGGCCTCAGGATGCCCGCAGGGTACCCCCACAATTCTGAAACCTCTCTAGAGTACTCCTCTGAAGAGGTGCCTCAGAAGAGGTTATGTAAGAGGAAGCATTTAGACTCCCCAGAGGAGTCCATCACTTCTGACACGGACATCGATGAAGCTGAGGGGTCCTCACAGTCGCCTCATGATGACGTCTCTTTTGGAGACATCTTACAAGTACATAAGCAGAGGCATCTGGAAGTCCAACCCTTCAGCAGAGGAGTCTGTGTACCTGAAGGCCTTTGAATCTCACCCTTCCTCCACTTGGGTGTCTCCACCTTTCGACAAACTTCTGGATCTAGTTTCTAGGAAGGTGTGGGAGTCTCCAGATTCAGTGGAACCTGCTCCTCAGTGACCAAATAAGTTCATCACGTCCCCTTCAGATAAAAAATTTTTAACTAAGGGAGTCCCAGTAGATGCTATGGTGGTGGCGGCAGCCACCAAGAAGGAACTCTGAGACATCTTCTGTTCATTCACCGTACAAGGAGTCTCATATGATGGACAGAAATGGAAAGCACATTTTTTCTTCGACTTTTGCTCTCAGATAACTGAATTACCTGATCCATTTTACTAGATTGCAGAGAGATCTCCTGAAGGAGTTGGGAGATGCTCTCCAAGGTTCAGTAGCTGAAGGAGTTTCGGAGAAAGTTTCCTGTCAGCTCTCTCCCTTAAATTCAGTTGTTAACTCCTCCATGATACTGATTTCTTATGCAACGGATGGAGCAAGTAGAGCAGCGGGTTGAGGACTTTACCTAAGGAGCCATTCTTGGATGCTCATGTGTGACTTTGTGGAGCCCTTTAAATCTTCCTTTGTAAACGCCTCATTTGAGGGATCGTCTCTGTTTTGGCCCAAAGTCAAGGACACACTAACCAGGTGTGAGCAAGAAGGAAAGACTGCCATAGGAGTCCGTTTTTCCATGCCTACCAGACCTTATCCCAAAGGTCAGAAAGGAACTGGCAAAATGTGGTTCCGAAAATCCCAGAGAGCTTTCCAGAGCACACATGGTGAATCTTCCTCCAGGGGCGGAGGGGGAAGTAGTAATGGAAGATGCCAACCACCGTGGCAGAGGGGGTCTGCAGAATCAGGGTGACAGAGAATCTTTCATTGGTAACCCTTTTCAGTGCTCCTGAAGGGAGGCCCATCTGTCTATCTATGGAGGTAGTCTTGGGCCACATGTTCTTCGTGTTTCACTGTTGCAGTCATTACATTTGGGTAATCTGCTGGCAGGTTGCCCTCAGTCGGCCTGATTAACAAAGTCTTGGGTCCTGCGTTGGTTGCTGTCCCTTCTTCCGTGACGTCAGGTCGTCAGGGGTATAAAACATGCAGTCAACGCCATTACATCAGTCTTTCTTGCCGTGCGGTGCCCGAAGCAGAAGCAGTTCGCAAGTGCCGGTCGTCCGACTCCTGAAATTTTCGTTTGTGAGTTTCAGAACTGAAGTCTTCAACTAAAAGCCAAGTACCCCGTTGGGAAAACTTTTTCTAGCTCCTTACCGATGTCAGTAAAAGTTAATAATTGTATTACTTGTGGGAAGCAAATACCTCATAAGGATTTTCATTTGTACTGTATTCCTTGCCTAGGCCCTGACCACAACGTGCCTTGCTGTCGGTTTTGTGCTAAATTTAATCAACGCACTATTAAACGTCAGTATATTTTTGCTTCTAAATGTTTTGGCTCAAGATTTAACTATCCAGAAATGTCGTCTGTTAGCAATCCGACTACCAGAATACCTAAAAAATTCAAAGAAAAAGACAGTGACCGACCTTCAAGGTCCAAAACCACCGACGAAGCTTCTCCTAAGTCAGTCGCCAGTTCGCCGGTACTCAGTGAGGCACTTTCACAGCCCCTGATACCCGCTACTTTTGATTCGCAGGCCTCTACTGAAACCCATTCGGAGTCCGGTATGCAGCAAGATACTTTAAGTATTGAACCCGCAGATGTCTCTACCTTAGATGGGCCCGGAGCCGCTGAGCAGGCACCGGCTTATGAGGGTGTTTTCAAGCCTGAAGATTTGTATATTAAACCGATTACATCTTCAAAACTAAGGCCAAAAACTACTTCTATGTCTAAAAAACCGACGCCTGGGCCACATATGTACAGGCCCCAATGCCTAAAAAAACAAATGATCAAAATGGCTGAGGATGTAATTACCTTGATCAGGGGTACCCATCCCCCTCCTGCTAAGAGGCCTAGGCAAGGCACTGACTATGAATCTTCAGATCAGGTTTCTATTTCTTCTGATTACTCTTCTGATCAGGAATTATCTGTACCCACTTATGAGGACTCTGATGCAGAAGACTCCATCCATTCTGCTTCTCCTCCTGAGGATTTTCCTTTTGGAGAAATTTTGCATACCTTAAGGGAACACTTTCACTGGGAGAGTAAGGATTTCTCCGTATCTAAAAAGAGACTTGGGGATTTTCTTCTTCCTCAGCATAGGCCTTTGGCTATACCTCCTGTTCTAGATATTGTTGATGATGTTTTCCCAGAATCCAGTATGACTCCTGATTCCCTGCCTCCAACTCCTAGTAAGCCAGACCGATATTACAGGGTTCCTGACTCCCACAAATTCCTTTTTAAAAACCCTACTCCTGACCCTGAAACCATTTATCAAGGTCCCAAGGGCGTTAAGGCCTCTACTGCTAAAAATCCTACCCCCTCTGATAGAGATTCCAGGGCGCTGGATAGATAGGGTAAGAAGGTTTACACGTCTGCAACCTTGGCAATCAGGGCTTTAAACTGTCAATTTCATATGCTTAAATATCAACAACGTGTCATGGGTTTAAAGTTATGTTGATTTCTGACTGTGTGGAAAATTAAAAAGTTGCAGGATTTATTGCATTCAGCTGAACAAGTTGGAAAACATACTTTGCAATGTGGTTTTGATTCCTTGGAGGCCTCTTGCAGGGCTGCTGTAACTGGATCTCTGATAAGAAGGCATGCTTGGCTCAAGGAGCAAAGTCTGCCTGACCATATTAAAGCAAAATTGTTGGATGCTCCTTTATAATAGGGCAGACTATTTGGTAATAAGGCTGAAGAAGTTTTGAAAAAGATGGAAGATAAAGCTAAATCGATGCAAACTGTGAAAGATTTCCTGCAAGTGCAGCCACCCAGGTTTAGCAGGCACTGGCCTGCTAAGAACTGATCCTTTCCAGAGCTGCTCGGGTCATACCCATACATTCCAAAGACTCCAGGTTTCAGTCACAAGGGACTTTTAGAACAAAGCAATGGGGTGCCTCCACCTCCAAATCTGGAAGCAACAAGGCACCTTCCTATGGTAAACAATCTCAATGACTTTCCACTGCAATCACCAAGCACTTATCTTTTGGCCGCCCCTTTGGGGGGAAAACTGGCACTTCATGCACAAAACTGGCAACTGATTACCCAGGACAAATGGGTTTTAAATATATAGTATCCCAGGGATACAGATTCCATTTCCACACGTTGCCAATCACAAATGGATGGCCAGATCTGCCTCCAAATCAGTGGGCAGAGGCCCAGAAACAAGTTATGTCCCCCATGAATATGGGGGCTATTCAGTCTGTACCTGAAAAGGAAAAGGGACAAGGTTTTTATTCAAGGCTTTTCCTGGTACCCAGAAAAGACAAATCATGGCATCCAGTTCTGGACTTATACATTCTAAATACATTTCTGGACATTCCAAAATTCAAGATGCTGACTCTTCAACAGTTACTACCTATGCTAGGCAAGGATGCCTGGTTGGTAACTCCAGACTTAAAAGAGGCTTACCTGCATATCCCAATCAGGGAATCTTGCAGAGAAGATACCGCTTCAAAGCGGGCTATTTGCATTACCAGTTCTCTGCACTGCCCTTTGGCTTATCTACTGCGCCCAGGGTCTTCACAAAGTGCCTGGCATCAGTAATTGCTTTTTGCAGGCAAAGAAATATTCAGATTTACCCATACCTGGACGATTGTCTAATTCAGGCAGAAAACAAGGACACTCTTCTAAAATATCTGGTAATTGTAAAAAGGCTTCTAACTTGTCTAGGGTACACCATAAACAAAAAGAAATCACAATTGGTACCCTCTCAAATAATTACATTCCTGGGTGCAAGCTTGAATACAACTGCCCAGATGACTTGCCTTATGCCAGAAAAACAAATTCAATTGATGACTTACTTCAAACAGATGGCCACAAAAACCCAGCTATCTGCAAGACAAATTCTGCAGGCCTTGGGGTTCATGGCCTCCTGCATTCTTCTAATTCCATGTGCAAGACTGCATATGAGGAAACTTCAGTGGTACCTAAAAAGCTTATGGAGTCAACATTGTCACAGCCTGGAAACAATGATTCCCATCATTCCTTGCCTGCAACTAGAGTTCCTATGGTGGGCAGAGGCCTGCCACCAAAACAAGGGACTGTCATTCATTCCACCCCCTGCCGCCCAAACCCTGACTACAGACGCATCAGACTATGCTTGGGGGGGTGCATCTGGCAGGGAGATGCATTCAGGGCCAATGGAGCCCAAATCAAATGCACCTGCATATCAATCAGAAAGAGATGCTAGCTGTACAGAATGCTCTGACAGCCTTCAAGGACTATCTTCATCCAGGACAACTACTGACAAAGACAGACAACTTCACAGTCATGTGGTACATAAACAAGCAGGGGGGTACACATTCCTACCCCCTTTGCAGACTAGCCATGGCATTGTGGAACACTGCCTTGACTTATCAAATACATCTACAAGCTCAATTCCTGCCAGGAAAGCAAAATACTCTGGCAGACGAACTAAGCAGAAATCTGATGGACCCACATGAATGGAAACTGGATCCACAAATCTTCAGCATATTGACATGCAAATGGGGGAGCCCAGACATAGATTTTTTTGCCTCACCCCAAAACTATCAGTTGGACAAACTCTGCACAAGAATTCATCACAAAAAAGCTTGGCAACTGGATGCTCTATCCTTCAGCTGGAAAAACCTATCAGTCTATGTCTTTCCTCCTCTGCCTCTGCTCTCCAAGGTCTTACTAAAAGTCAGACAGGAAAAAACAAAAATGATTCTGGTTGCTCCAGACTGGCCTTGCCAACACTGGTACCCGCTCCTGCGCAATATATCGCACCTTCCTCTGTGGTACCCGCCTCAGACACCTTACCTACTGTCTCAGCAGAACTATCAAATTCTGCACACTCAGCTCCAAACTTTGAATCTTGCAACATGGCTAATCAACTAATTTCACCAGTTACATCTCTCAGCAAACCTGTGATGGATGTCATTTTGGAGGCTAGAAGGCCTAATACTAGAAAATCTTATGCTGACAAATGGTAAAGATTCTGTGCCTGTAACCAAGCACAAGGAATAAGCACAGCAATGCCCAATATTCCTCAGATTCTTCAATACTTAACTAAGATGCTTCACAAGGGCCTGTCTTTTTCTTCCATAAAAATTCATGCCTCTGCCATTTCAGCTCATTACAACACAGAGCCTCCCCTCTTTTTTCATCCTCTGCTAAAGCAGTACCTCAGAGGGGCCAGCCAAAAATGTAAGACCTCCCAGGAGAGCACCATCTCCTGCGTGGGACCTCAGTTTTGTTTTGGAAAAACTCACTCTACCTCTTTTTGAGGCAGCTGCTACTGCGGGCCTAAAATTTCTCTCTTGGAAAACAGCTTTTCTTTTAGCAGTCACTTCAGCTAGAAGGCTTTCAGAACTACAGGCTCTTATGGCAGTGGAGCCTTTCATTATTTTTTACCCAGGCAGGGTGGCCCTCAGGACCAATCCATCCTTTATGCCTAAAGTGGTATCTAGTGTGGCCCTTAATCAGTCCATTCATCTGCCAACTTTCTTCCCAAATCCACAGAGCAAGGGTGAGTGGATTCTGCATTCACTGGATGTACACAGACAACTCAAGATTCTTCTTAAACAGGACAAAATGTATAAGAAAATCTGAACAATTACTGGTGGCATTGCTGCAGGGGCAGAGGGAAAGGCTATTTCAAAGCAGACTATTTCCACATGGATAAGCCATAGTATTCGTTTCTGCTATATGCACCATAGTAAACCAGTCCTCAAGGGGATTAGATCTCACTCCACCAGGGCTGCATCTACTTCGGCAGCCTTTCTCAGAGGGGTTCCTACCAGAGACATTCTAGAAGCTGCTACCTGGAGCTCAGTTCATACGTTCACCAAACATTACCATTTACCTCTCTTCTCTAAATCGAGAGCAGGCTTTGCCACTGCTGTCCTGCAGGGCCTTATAGCTGCTCCTAATGCTGTATAAATCCATCCTCCCAACCATAGCTTTGGGATTTTACCCAAATGTAATGACTACAACAGTGAAACATGAAGAACATAGTACAGTTGTGTACACTTACCATAAATGTAGATGTTCGAGTGTATTCACTGTTGCAGTCCTGGTTACCCGCCCTCCAGCCCCCTGTTTTTCTCTTACTATACCTCTCCTTTCCTTTATTATGTTTAAAAGCCTTTTTGGTGTATTTGCTTTTGTTTGGAGGTATATTTTTTGTGTTTTAAATTATATACAGATATATATTTTGCTCCCCATTTGGGGGGCACCTGACATCTGGGGCAAGAAAAACTGATGCAATGGCATCGGCTACATGTTTTATACCCCTGACGACCTGACGTTATGGAAGAAGGGACAGCAACTGACGCAGGACCCAAGACTTTGTTAATCAGGCCGACTGAGGGCAACCTGCCAGCAGATTACCCAAATGTAATGACTGCAACAGTGAATACACTCTAACATCTACATTTATGGTAAGTGTACACAACTGTACTTTATCTTTGTACCCACAAGTCTGGCTACAAATAATAAGACAAGTGGGTACAAAGCATCATACCCAGAGGTTACTCCATACCCTTTTCCTTCCCTGTCCCAAAGATAAGAAAAAGATCCAAAACGTTCCACCCAGTCAAAGGGAACAGGTAATGTTAGAAATTCAAAAGTTGCTAAGCAAAAGAGTCATCCAGACAGTCCCCACAGACCAAATAAGAATCGGAACTTAGTCAAGATTCTTTTTAGTTCCAAAGACAACAGGGGACTGGATACCAATTCTGGAGCTCAACAATCTAAACAAATCCAGTAAGAAAGTCCAAGTCCTGGATGGTAACACTGCAGTCAGTGCTCCCTTTTCTGGTACAAGACGATTGGATGTGCTTGACAGACCTCCAGGATGTGTACTACCACATAAGAATGGACAGATGATCCAGGAGACGCCTGCGCTTTCGTCTGGGAGTCAGTCACTACCAGTTTCGACCTCTGCCCTTTGGCCTCACTACAGCCTCCAGAGTGTTCAAGAATGTATGGCCAGTAGTCGTAGCTAACTTGAGGCACCTAGGATTCTGGGTGTTTCCATACTTAGACGATTGGCTCCTAACCACCACCACCGAGCAGCTACTAATAAAAGCAAGAGATACCACTTTGCAGCTCTGCTGTCACCTAGGAATTGCAGTAAACTACGAGAAATCTGCCTTGTTGCTTTCTCAGCGTGTACTATTTATAGGAGCAGAATTGTATTCAACAAGTATGATGGCCAAACTTCCTCTAGAAAGAGTTCAAGTTCTACGACATCAGGTTCAAAATCTTCTCGCAAAGAAAAAAGCACAAACAAGGATAGTACTAAAACTCACAAAGAAAAAAGCACAAACAAGGATAGTACTAAAACTTTTGGGGACCATGGCAGCAGCAATAACCTTAATCCCATTTACACATGAGAATTCTCCAGTGGCTACTGTCCACTCAGTGGTCAATGAAGGAATTGCTGATGTCCCACAAAATAACAGACTCTTGCAAAAAAGACCTTCGTTAGTGGCTTTACTCCACTTATGGGCTGCTAGGTTGATCATTTGTACTTCCGCAACTATTGGCCACAGTGACCATGGATGCCTGTCAGATAGGGTGGGGGGGGGGGCATTATGTGAGAAAGACGGTCCAAGGCACCTGGCAGGATCACGAGGCCCATTTGCACATCATTGTCCTAGAGATGAGAGCCATCCTTCTGGCATTGTAAGCATTCCAGGACTCTCTTCCACTGGGACCTATTGCAATACATAACATGTCAGTTGTATGGTACATAAACAAACAAGGAGGAACCAGATCTTACCCTCTTTGTCGTGAGGCCTTGAGAGTATGGTAGTGGGTGACCTCCTCTCAACGCGTTGTGATAGCAACACACATCCCAGGGAAATCCACCATGATAGCAGACAGACTCAGCAGAGCGATTCTGATGCCTCAGGAGTGGTCCCTAAAGCCGGAAGTAACAGAAAGGATTTTCCTCAAATGGGGCCAGCCTTGCTGCAACCTTTTTGCGACGTCCATTAACGCCAAATGCAGCAACTACTTTGCCCTTATCCCCCCTCCAAGTGAGTCACCAAGGGATGTAGTTGTACCTGATTGGCCCTCGGGTTTCCTGTACGCCTTTTCTCCCTTTCCATTAATACTCTGAAAGTTCTTCACAAAGCCAGTTACTTGGAAAGGGACTTGATACTCATCGCCCCATACTGGCCTCGTCAAATCTGGTTCTCCTTCCTGTGACTTCCTCTTCGGGAAGTGCCTTGGATTCTGGACCCAGTTCCAGACGTTTTGACTCGTGCATCAGGAACACTGCATCCTGCCCTTCAGACCCTCAATTTGACAGCTTGGCTGCTCCGATTCTGACCATAGCTAGGTTTCCTAACCTCTCCATCAGTTAAGCACATCCTGATTTCTTCTCCTAAGGCTTCTATGAGAAAGATATATAGAAGCAAATGGAAAAGATGTTCATTATAGGCTTCTCACAACCACATTGATCCCTTTACCGCCCCAGTAAATTCCATTCTAGAATTCCTAGCAAAAGTTATTCAGTGATGGTGCAGCTGCGGCTATTTTAGAGTTCAACTAGCAGCGATATCCAGTTTTCATATAGATGAGTCTGGCCTCAATGTTATGTCTCATATGCTATGCAGAGCGTTTTTTAACTTATTACTTCATAAAACCTATCAGAGACCCCCTAGCACCATGGGACTTGCATTGTGTCCTATCTCGTTTAATCCCCCCCCCCCTTGAGTCAGCATCATCTTGCGAGCTCAAGTTTTTGACATGGAAAACTATTCTTTTGATAGCAATTACATCTGCTAGGAGGGTGTCAGAGCTGCAAGCCTTGTCAATAAAGCCCCCCTACTTCCTTTTCCAAAGAGAAAACAGGGTATCCTTATGAACAAACCCTTTCTTCTTGCCAAAAGTATGTTAACAGTCAAATTTGAGCCAATCTATAGAGCTACCAGTCTTTTATCCAAATTACGGGAATCAGCTGGATGTGCACAGACAGTTACGTTTGTACTTACACAGGACTAAGAACTTCAGAAAATCTGACCAGCTATTTATATCCTTTTTAAATACAAAGAAATGTACTTCAGTCTCTAAAGTGACACTATCGAAATGGCTTTCAAATTGTACAACCTTCATTTATAAATCTCAAAACAGAGCTCTCTCCATAGAGTTAAAGCCCACTCTACAAAAGCCATAGCAACCTCTTCCGCCTTTCTAGCCAGACTGCCAGTTGATATCATTTGTGCTGAGGCAACATGGGTAAGACCACATACCTTTATCACTCCTTACAAAGTCGATTTGGCCCCCAGGAACAGGGCTTCCTTTGGTTCCACGATTCTGAAGAATATTCTCCCTTGAGCCACCCAAGAAAGATGGCGCTAGGGACGCTGTCCAATTCTGGTAAGAATGAAGGCGAGATAGGGCAACAACACATAACCTTCTTTATTGCACTCTGAATTATTAAGCTACCTTTATCTTTATTACTCTTTTATTATAGCTGCAAACAAGATCTGGGGAGCTTTCCTAGTGCATGCTGGGATAGGATTTAGCCACGAGCTAGTGGAAGACCTCGGGCTTGTGTATAAAGGACAAGTTGGATCTCAGGATCGGATCCGAACCCATCCTGGTAAGAATGAAGGCGAAGATGGACAACCCACATGGAATGTTATGGTGAGTCCATAGTCATGGCTATAGAAGTTGTCCTGTTTGTTAGTCACTTGTTTCTAAGACTCTTAGGAGCCATTTGTTTTCTTATAAGATTTTTCTTGAAAATAAGAAGCTAAAGGAGCTCAAGCATGTTAAGATGTATTCCAGTACTTCTTGCTTAGAAATCCCACATCATTAGAAAAAGAAGATTAAGAAAGCTAAATTTGATGCTTTGGCTGCCCTCTCTAATCTGAACATCTCTGTCTCTTGATGTGTCCTTGGACCATCTGGGTACATTGGCTGCACACTGTATTGCATCCATGTCAGAGGGCAACATGGTAATGGTTGTAAGGTCACTAAAAAGGCAGCACAGCAGAAGAAAACAAAATGGAATAAACCAGTACTAGAAGATGCAGCTTAGTCAAACAAGTTGAATCAAGACAAAGCCATTCATTTTAAGTGCTTTCATTTAGAGCAATCTCCAAACAAAGTATTTTAAAAAAAACACACTCAATTTATACATGACATCAGCAAATTCAAAACTTTTAAACCAATGAAACGCTAGAATAATGCCCTAAGCCATTTTTATGCTGGGAAAAAAATATATGTATATATAAATATATAAATATATATATATATATATATATATATATATATATATATATATATATATATATGCATGTGCATCTTACTGACAGGAATATTACCTGTCATAAACCTTTAACTTTAGTAAAATGGAAATTGCATCATTTAAACCAGGGGGAAAGCTTGCATTTAAAAACACTTGCCACCAGGTTTCCTTTTGCTCTAAAAATACTTTCCAGGGACCCCCCCTTTAGAATCACTTTTAACCTGATGCACCACTACAAATTTGAAAACATGATCTGAAAATATCTTAAGCAAGGACACTGTAAGCAAAATGCAATGTAAACAACAGCCTGTGTGTGGCAGCTGTACTTTCCCTTTATAGAAATTGTCTTGTTATCTACTTTAATTTGTGAACCAGAGAATACATGACAACACTGATTACACATACCACATAGGGTCATTTTACCATTTTCACTAAGCTGTTTCTCTCTTTCCAGAAAGTTTTTTTTATATTAGGACCCCCTTCTATGTACAATATTAGGTTGTTGCCCCAATAGGTCCACCATATCAACATAATTTTTAATGATGTTCCAATTTTTATTTAGTATGTCCGAAATGAGATAGCTGTTACTATTGTAGGTGGTAACAAAAGGACAAACCACACTTGGAATTGTTGACATTCTGCGGACTAGTACTAACCATTTCCCTTGTTCATTACCATCTCCAGATTCGCTGACATTTGCAATAAAATACTGGTTACAATCAGAGAGCATACCTGTATCAGACATAGACACAGTGATGTTACTGGACAATAATGGAACATCTACACCGCTCTCCTGTTTATTAATAACTTCCTCCTGCACCCTGGACACAAAATTGAGAGGGTACCCCCCTGTTCAAAAAAGGTTGGCAATATAAGCACACCCATTCACAAAGTCACTGTGTAGATGCCATACTTGCTGCCCTCACCATCTGTCCCTTAACTACAGCCCGCTTAACATGTAAGGGGTGACCGCTAGAAAAATGCAGGTAGTTGTTGAAATAGTAGTCTTTCTGTTATGTTATTCCTTAGTCCTGTTCTGGTCTCATTCTTGGAAATTAACCCATTTAAATAAGCTATCTGGTCTGGACTGATAGTATGGGTAAATTTTAAAAATTCAGTTGTCTAATTGATATACTCAATAAATTCAGCCACAATGGCCATGAATCCCTTCCATGCTATAAAAAGATCATCCAAATATCGGACATACTAAGAAATATGCTGAAGATAAAGGCTAGGATATAAATAGCATCTTTCCCACCAGGCCATGACAATGTTGACAAAAAGGGGCCCACAAGCGGATCACATCGCCACACCTTTGAGTTGCTTAAACATGTGTCCATCAAAATATATATAGTTATGACTTGGTACTAGCGCCATCAATTGGCAAGATGTATTTATTTTGTCCTGCCTAAAACTAAATTCCTCAAACAAATATAAGGAAAAAAATTCCATACCTGTTCCATGTGGAATACAGCTAAATAAATCTTTCACATCAATGGTTATAAAAACCCCATGTTGGAATGGTAAAATCCCGTTACCTAAAGTGAGGAAATGCCAGGAATCCCAACAAGTTGAGGGATTTTTAACACGAGGCTTTAACTGTTTGTCCAAGAAATGGGCAATATAACTAGTCTTGGACCATCCCGAGTCCGGGGGGGGGGGTCATTGAGGTCCTTATGAATTTTTGGTACACCAAAAATACCAGGGATCCTAGGACTCTCTGTGGACATATAGTTGTACCAAAGAATAAGGCACTGGAAGGTTAACCAGATAGCAACACCAACTTTATTGAGCACACAAACAAAACAAAAGCCTTAACTGTATTGCCGCGTTTTCGTCAATACAACTCCATCAGATAAGCATACCAACTTCTAACCACCATTTGTATACAACCCTTAATTGATCAATTAAAGTATCTGAAGTAGTTTACTTCATTTGATCTTCAACTTGTGGGATACGGATCTGTGTTGGATCTGAGCTGGCAAAGATTACAAGCATCAGCACCGTGCTCCAGACTCCTCCCCTTGCACATAATCCACCTTCCTTGCCTTCCATCCCCAGATCTCGTTTGCCGCGATTTGCAATAGCATCGTGTCTATGAAGCTCCACTTAGCAGGGTACTTTTCTGGTATTGTAAGTTACTAATTTTTTTTTTTGTTAGCTGTTTTAGCTTAGCGTAGTTATCCTTCCTCCCCTCCCATCGCTTTGGCATCATGTGTAGGTTTTTGGTAGTTGTTAGGTAGTGTAGTTTGTCTCTGTGTACCCCTCCCCCTTTTGTAATCAGTTTATTGTGTGGTGAGTGAGTGTGGGTTAAAGTTTCAGTGGAAAGTTTTGTCTTTTCTTTCCTAGGATGGCTGAAAAGCTTATTTTTAAGAGCTTCACAGAGTGTGGCCATAAGCTCTCCCCAGTGGATGGCCACACACTGTGTGTATTGTGTTTAGGTGTGGCCCACCTTAATGTTGACTGTGCTATTTGTGCAAGGTTCAAACCCCCCCCCCAGGCATTGATAGACAGAAAGGCCAAGTTGGCCCACAAGGGGCTTCTTCCTGCCACTGATCCTCCCTCCTCATCCTCAGCTTCAGTCACGGTGGCTGCCTCTCCCGCTTCTCTGCTTCTGGCCTCCCCTCCCTCCAGGACTGGGACTCAAACTCCCACTTCTAAGCCTGTGGTAGCGGAGCAGAGTAGGAGAGATAGTCGAGGCCGAAAGTGAAGAGGTCTCCGGACCTCTCATCACCCAGTAAATCCGCTCGGATCCTTGACCCCCCCCCACCCCGTCTCCAATCTCTGAGGTTCTCCTTGGAGCCAGAGGAGACATGCTCAGTCTCCTGGGCCTCAGCTCCCCGAACTGCCCGGTCGCTGTCTGTGGCCTCATCTCGGTCCACCCGGTCTCTCTCAGACAGGGGTCTGGATAAGATGATGAAGAGCTTCATCCGTACGCAGATCCAGATGGGAGTTGCCAGCCCCACCTCCCTCAGGAGGGGGCAGCTCGCTTCCCTTTTTTCAGCCTATCACTCCTTCCTCGATCCGGCCTGCGGCTTCGGAGTTCTCGGATCCAAGGTTGGCATTGTTGGGGGCGTCGGTGCCAATGGTCCTTGCGTCCTCGACGCTGGCCGCTGCCTGGAGCATCTCGGATCCGACCAGTTAGGATCCAAGCCGCTCTTGGAGCCGGGGCCTGGGGGTCGGATTCGAGGGAGTGGAACCTTTTCCATTGGCTCCGATGTTGTCGTTCTAGGTTCTCTGTCTTGGAGCTCCGGCCACTTTGGGTCCGGCTCCGATTCTCGCATCGGATCCAGGGAGACCGGCCTCCTTATTGATTTCACAGGGGATCCGCTCTCCTTCATTATTCGATGTGGTAGAACAGGCCTTTCCATTGGATCGAGGCCCCGACTGCCCCCTCGGGCTCCACCCAGACCCCCTCATCTCTGTCTAAGGTCCCCATCATCTTAACAGAGGGACAGCCTGTGCCCGAAGGGCCCCAGACAGTCCCCCCAGAGGAACAGATGGCTTGCGAGCACTGCCCTGAGAGTCCCACGGGAGATGTACCTCGCAAGCATACATGTAAGAGAAGGCACTTGGACTCCCCTGAGTCCCTGACCAAGGACACAGACTTACATAAGTGGGAGGGCTCCCCAAGGTCACCTCCCGATGATGTCTCCTTTGGAGACATCATGGAGATCCTGCGCCAGCGAGGAGGTTGGTCTAAGCCCCCCTCTCATGAGTCTGTTTCTGGAGGCCTTCAGCATGGGCCCATCTACGTCTTTGGTGTCAGTGGATTTGATCACCTTGCGGGCATGGAAGGAACCTGATACCGTGGAACTGATCCCCAAGCTTCCCGATAAGGTTTTGAGTCCCCTCCATAGACAGGCCTTCCTGGAACAAGGGCTCCCCTGTGGATGCCATGGCGGTAGCATTAGCCACTAAAAGGAAACTATCTCAGGAAAGTTCCTCTGTCCACCCTCCTGACCGAGGGTCTCGGATGATGGACTGACTAGGGAAGCGGGTGTATGCTTCAGCTACCTTTTCTATAAAGGTGCTGAACTACTTGGCCCATGTCATGAGACTCCAATACGACCTGGTGAAGGAGCTGGAGGAATCTCCACCCAAGTCCATGTCACAGGAGGACAAGGATTTGTTCTCCGTGAAAATGGCCACTTTGAGAGCAGTATCGAATACGTCCATGTGACTCCTCTCCCATGCAACAGAAGGAGAGGCTAGGGCGGCTGGGTCTGGCGTGTCCATGAGGCGTAATGCCTGGCTCAGGTTGTGCCAATTTACTGAACCCTTTAAGGCGTCCTTTGTTAATGCCCCTTTTGACAGCTCAACTCTGCTCAGTAAGACCGTCAAGCATACAATAGTCCAGAGCGAGAAGGATGATAAGGCACTGTCTCCTGTCGGGATCCGCTTCTCTAACCCTCAAAGGTCCTTTTCCCAGAACCAGAGAGGGCAAAAGAAAATGTGGTTCCGGACGTCTCAGTATTCCCGGGACACTCAAGGCTCTTCTTCCCCCAGAGGCAGTGGGGGTCAGAATGGACACTGGCCCAGAGGCCGAGGGGGTCCGCGAAACTTTGGGTCTTGAACCTTTCTCAGACAGACCCGGGCAGCAACCCTGAGGGGTTGCCCAACTGCTCTACTCTGGAGGCAGTCGGGGGACGATTGTCCTTGCACCCAGCGACTTGGGAGTCCATAACAACAGACTTCTGGGTGCTGCAAATCATATCCAGAGGATATTCTGTCCCCTTCGTGGGTTCTCCAACCCCTCCAAAACACCTCCCGGACATTCCACCCACACAATGGGAGGCAGCAGCACAGGAATTTTCCAAGCTGCTAGAAAAACAAGCCATCGAAACTGTCCCCCAGATTAGTCCGGATCGGATTTTTACTCTAGGTTCTTTTTGGTGCCAAAGAAAACGGGAGACTTAAGGCCCATTCTGGACCTCTCCATCCTGAACATGGTGGCCAAAGAAAAGTTCTGGATGGTCACTCTACAGTCCATCATGCCGTACCTGCAAGAGAGCGACTGGATGTGCTCGTTAGATCCCCAGCATGCATTAGGGGCCAATCATTACCAATTTCAAACCCTACCCTTTGGTCTCATCACAGCCCCCAGGGTGTTTACCAAAGTGATGACAGTGGTAGAGGCTCACCTGAGGCTTCAGGGGATTCAGGTCTATCCGTACCTGCACGATTGGCTCTTCACTGCTCCCACCAGGCGTCTACTTTCCCAAACCAGGGACTACTTTCTGACACTTGCCCTGAGTTTGGGTATCACAATCAACACATCCAGATTTCTGCTAGAGCCTGTATAGGTGATAGACTACATTGGTGCCAGGATAGACGCACTCCAGGGCAAAGTGTTACTGACCTCGGAGAGAGTTCAAAACCTCAGGATGTATGTCTCCCTAATTTACCATACCCATTTCCTGACAGTGGAATCTGCATTGAGGGCCCTAGGCTCGATAGCGGCGACCAGTGCCCAACTACACATGTGGATTCATCAGTGGACTTTGGAGGTTCAGTAGTCTCTGTTGGATTTACCACTAACCTATCCTATTCACCTAAGTCAAGTGTGTCGGTCATCCTTCATATGGTAGATGAGCTCTCCGGACATTTAGGAGGGACAGCCCTTTTTTCCAGCCCCGGCCCAAGCCACAGTGACCACAGATGCCTCCCAACTTGGGTGGGGGGGCATTGTTCGGGCAGAACAGTCCAAGCCCTGTGGTCCCCCATGGAGATCAGTTTGCATATCAGTGTCCTAGAGATGGGGGCGGTCCTTTTAGGGTTGCAGGCCCTTCATGCCTTTCTTCCTCTGGGGATGATTGCTGTTCAATCAGACAACATGTCGGTAGTCTGGTACATCAACAAACGGGGAGGGACAAGATCTTATCCCCTTTGTCACAAGGCCATGAGAGTGTGGGAATGGGCGATCTCCACCGGTCGCTTTCTTATCTGAATGCACATTCCGGGACGGACCAACATTCGAGCGGACAGGCTAAGTCAGACCATTCTGATGCCTTACGAGTGGTCTCTGAATCTGTCAGTAGTGGAACAGATCTTCAGCGAGTGGGGTCAACCTTGCTGCAATCTCTTCGCATCTCCTTCCAACACAAAGTGCAGCAGGTTTTTCGCTCTGAACCCCCCGCCAGGGGAATCCCCCAGAGATGCTCTAGTTCATGCTTGGCCTCCCAGTCTTCTGTATGCTTACTCTCCATTCCCTCTCATCCCAAGGTTTCTGTAGAAAGCTTGTCAACTGGGGAGCACGGTGATCCTCATTGCCCCGTTCTGGCCTCGCCAGCTATGGTTTCCCTTCCTTTGGTGTCAACTTCTGGCTCCACCGTGGATCCTAGATCCCTCGCAGGATCTGATTTCACACCCATCGGGGGTGCCTCATCCGAATCTGGACAGCCTGAAGCTCACGGCTTGGCTGCTCCTGTTCCCATGATCGTTAGGACTCCCGGACTTTCCTCCTCCGTTAAGTCTATTTTGATAGCTGCTCTTAAGTCTTCAACCAGAAAGGTTTATTGCAGCAAGCGGAAACGTTTTTCTTTTTGGGCCTCTCAGAGGAGTTTGGATCCTTTCACGACTCCTGTTTCCGCTATCCTTGATTTCCTAGCTGATATTTTCCAGTATGGAGCTAGTTCTTCTACTGTCAAAGTTCAGTTGGCTGCTATTTCTCATTTTCATGTGGATGAGAATTCTGCATCCTTGGCATCTTCTAGGCTGTATAAAGCCTTTATTAAAGGTACCTTTTTGCTATGCCCCCCCCCCCCAGTCAGAGATCCTGTCCCCCCGTGGGACCTTACTATGGTTTTTCAAGCTCTGGTTGCCCTGCCTTTCGAGCCTTCCACTACTGTTGATCTAAAATTTCTTTTGTGTAAAACAGCCTTTCTGGTCGCTATTACCTCTGCTAAGAGGGTTCAGAATTGCAGGCCTTGTCCAAAAAATTTCCATACATGATTTTTTCATAAAGATAGAGTTTCCCTTTGCACCAATCCATTCTTTCTTCCTAAGGTGGCATCACCAGTTAATATCAATCAGACTATAAATTTGCCCGTGTTCTTTCCCAATTTTGCCAACAGAATGGAATACAAACTACACATGTTGGATGTTCGCAGACAGTTCCGATTTTATTTACACAGGACAAAAAATTTCCATAAATCTGATCAATTGTTTGTCTCGTTCTATAGACCCTTTTTGGGCAAACCTGTTTTCAAGGTCACGATAGCTAGATGGATTTGTTCATGCATCCTGCAGGTCTACAAGGACAAAGGCACGTTTCCTCCAGGTCAGGTTAAAGCTCATTCCACCAGGTCCATGGCTACATCTGCAGCTTTCTGGTCTAGTGCATCTTTAGATGACATTTGCTCAACAGCTACTTGGTCCTCATCTCATACGTTTATCTGCCATTATAAATTGGATTTGACATCTAGAAGGAGAGCATCCTTTGGTTCCGTGGTGCTCAGGGATATCCTTCCATGAGGGCCACCCAGAAGTTTAGTAGCTGGGGACTCTGTCCCACAGGTTGAAGTTCAAATGAAGTAAACTACTTCAGATAAAGAAGTTATGTACTCACCATAACGTTCCATCCGATTAGTTGTACTTCATTTGTCTTCAACCATCCCTCCCTCCTTCCACCTTACCGCGCATGTTCAGCCTGCAGGCTGTAAGTATAGGTCACAAATTTATCAGGTCGGGTTATAAGTGGAAGTTAAGCAAACTCGATCTGGGGATGGAAGGCAAAGGAGGTGGATTATGGGTAAGGGGAGGAGTCTGGAGCTCGGAACTGATGCTTGTAATCTTTGCCAGCTCTGATCCGACACAGATCCTTATCCCACAGGTTGAAGACAAATGAAGTACAACTACTCAGATGGAACTAAATCCATGGAAGACAAGACCAACAGGGCAGCAAACAAACTGGATAGCCCGGACCCAGCACTCTCCACGCTAAAATAATGATACAGACTGTGTAAATATAAAATAGAAGTTTAATCAATGTACGGTTAAGCGCTTTTCGTCACACGAGATAGCGTGACTTCTTCAGACAACTCTAAATTGATTTCAATTTTTAAATCATTGTCCCAACATCATGTGATCGCAACCACCATTCAAATTCCACAAAAGTTAATCATCCACATAATTAGCTACTATAACTAGTCTGTTTAAAGAATGATATAATACATCACTAAAAACTGGTAGCATATATTAATAAAATATATGCTATTTTAAAATACATTTTCAAAATAAATACTTAAAAAATATTAACTTGTAAAATTCATTACATTACAAACATTCTCAGTCAGATAGGACTGTCCTGTAGTTGTTCCATTTGTTTACTTGTCTATTGCTTAAATCATACTTCAAACAAGGGGGGGGGACCTGTAAAACTACAACCTCACTCAAATATGCATACATATATTAAACTAGAAAGACTTTTCAATTTTAAAATGCATGCTATTGAATGTGGATCATTCAGGCCGGGATACTGACATGCATGGGTTCGTAATTGCCAGAATAACTCCAGTCTTTCCAGCAATAATGAATGGGGTCCCCCCTAACATCAATCAAAACCTGATCAATAACTCTGAATTTAAATGAATGGCTTGTAAAGGTGTCTACATGCCTAGCTAATGCATTTTCATGTTTCTTTTTTTCTGATGTACAGATGTTCATACACTTTCTTTTACTTTTCTGTCGGTCTTACCGATATAAAAGGCCAGACACGATTGGCATTGTGCCAGGTACACCACCCCTTTTGAGTCACAATTGGATTTATATTTGGACTCAAAAGGTACTCCATTAATGATAAACTGCTGGCCCACATCCATATACATACAATAAGGGCACATAGAGCATTTGTTCATACCTACATTTTTTATTAAACCCTTTTTCTTCCCTGTACTTTCCAACATATTCTACAAGTTGTAGCCACTCTTAAATACCACTTTAAGCACCTGTTTTATTTTATTAGCCAAGGTATAATCAAAGGTAATCAGCTCCCAGATTTTCTGTAATGTATTTACTAAATCATATGCATTGGTGCTAAAAGTAGTAATGAAGCTAGTGGCATCAACTGCATTCCTACTTGTACAGTGTATTTCAGTTTTCTGCCTGTGTTGTAACCATCTTGATTCTTAAAATAGGTTGATATATCCATTTAGCTCTCTTTAATTGGACTTCATTAGTTAATTCTTTCACTAGTGAAACTGGTGAAACTGGGTAACCTCTCATTAGGAACATTTCTCCCAGCTTCTCACATTCTGCTATAAAGTCCAACTCATGTGTAACCATTCTTGCTGCCCTCACCAGTTGACCCTTGACCACTGATCGTTTCTGGAACAAGGGGTGACAACTGGTGAAATGCAAGAACATATTTGAATAAGTTTCCTTTCTAAATATTTTAGCTGTGAAACTCTTAGTAATGTAGCCCTTCGTTAAATCCACATCCAGATAAGCTATTCTATCCTGACTAAAGCAGTGTGTGAATTTTAGAAATGTAGTTGTATTAAAAAATGTTACCAAGTCGAGAGCTACTTTTTCATCACCTTCGATCAGGATAAAAATATCATCCAAAAATCGGGTGTACAAATGGATACAACCTAATGCCTGTGGTGCTTCATTTATAAATTTGTTTTCCCAGTAAGCCATTACTAAACTGGAAAAACTAGCTCCACAAGGGGGAACCCATGGCTACTCCCATTTGTTGCAGGTAATACTTATTGTTGAAAACAATATAATTATTAGATAAAATTAAGTCTAATAATTCTTCTAGTTCAATTTCAGCCTTGGGTGCTCCCATCCTTAATAAAAGGATGCTCAACCATTCTATATTCTCCATATGTGGGATAGACGAAGAAAGATCTTTTACGTCTATGGTTAAAAAATTAAGGTTTTCCTGAAATTTCAAATTTGAAATATTGTTAAGGAAAGACCAGGAGTCTTTACAAATCTGTGATTGTATGGCTACATATTTTTTTAAGTATTTGATCAAGATATTCAGCACAAGCATATGTTATGCTATCTCTAGCATCCACCAATGGTCTCATAGGTGGATCTGTAATGCTTTTATGTATTTTGGGCGTTTCAAATAAGATGGGAATCTTTGGGGCTGGCATACTCAAAAAAATTATACGTATTGATGTCAAACCTGGCTTCTATAAACATTTCTTCTAAGTTTGATTTTAATTTAAAATAGGCCACATTTAATTCATTCAGTGACACTTCTTTATAGGTGCCATTATCTAACTGTTTCTCCATCCTATCAATATAATCATTATTACCAACCCACCACCCTTATCTGGTTTCATAACTCTTACTGACACCTTTTGTAGAAGTTTCAAAGCCTGTCCATCGTCTCGTGTGATATTATTGTGTTCTACATGACCATGTGTATTCAATTAATTATAAAAGTCCAATTCACAGATCTTTTCAGTCAGTGCTAATGTAGGATGAATGGGTGGTATATATGTACTCGACACATGTACCACATTATCTTGCTGTGTGTTATCCCCAAACATAGCCCTTAAATTCAATTTCCTTACAAAGAGTTTTAAATTAATAATACTGTCAGCAATACTGGCCTTTCTAGTTGGTACAAAGGTTTGGCCTTTTGATAATACATCAGCCAATATACTGTCAGCATTCCAGCTAGAAAAATTAAAAATAGTAAAATCTCCTTGAGTATTGAGAGTAACTTTTCCACTAATTCCGATGTGGGTACTGTTTGGTCTTCATATTTTATGTAACTTGTGGGAGACCTTGCCTTAGGTTTTAACCTGAGGCCTGTTTCCAAAAATTTCTTGCCCCACCATGTCTTGGGAAGTCTCCCTGGACATGTGGACTAGATTCATTTCTGTTCGTACCCGTAGTGCAATATTGTTTTCCTGTTGTATTACCATTACTACTATTCACACACTGACAACCTTGGTCCTGGTTTACATTCGTGCTACTCGTAGATTGTTGCACAAAGTTACTCCTGTTCTCAATTGCTGTTTCCAGTCTAGTTTGGGACGGAGGTGGTTTGGGGTAAGCTAAACCTGCCCCATATGCTTCTCTGTCCCTCATAAGTTTTTTACTCTTAGTATTGATCAATACTAGCAAATAATCGTTCATGTTCGAACTTATAGCGTCCAAAATCACAGTCCGCTTTAATAATGAGATTGAGCGCTGTTGCTTCCTCGGTAAGCTCATTAATTATTATTTGATAATGTGTACTTATTAAATTAAGCAATTCCAGGCCATGTTTATCAAAAAGTTTTACAAGTTCTTTATGGACCACAAATCCTTCGATCAACCCTGTAGGGTATTGCCAGAACCTAAGCCCTTTAGGTACAATACCTTCCCCTATACATTCTTTAAAATACGCGACTTCAGGTTGTAGCTTTTTGATTTTTAATAGTTTTGAATCTAGTACCTTAAGATTAGATGTAATATCCACTGTCCCTTCAGCCGGTTGCCCTCCGTTAGTGGTATGACTCGTTGTTGCGTTCTGGAATGCTGGACTGTTGTTTAGCCACGACCTGAACTCTCCTAATGGTGCTCCTATAAGCTGCAAGGGTTCCTTCCTCATCTACATTGATTTTGTGCTGCAATGTTGGTTGTTCCCAGCAGTAATCACTTCTTCCAGTAATGCATGTGTGGTGAGATTCAATAAGTTATCTGCTTGTGGCGTCTCACTACCAATATGATTAACAGCACTAAAGGTTGGTTGTGCAGCAGTTACGATCAGTGGTTGCAACAAACAAGGGTTTCCAGTTAATGAATCCATCCTGATTGATAAGGCTACAACTTGTTGGGACAGCTTCCCAACAAGTGTTATTAAAGTCCCAATGTCCTCAGATGTAGTAGATTGCGCCAACTGGTCCTCCTGGTTATCCATACAGCAAACAACTAAATCCAAGGAAGGCAAGACCAACAGGGTAGCAAACAAACTGGATAGCCCGGACCCTGCACTCTCCATGCTAAAATAACGATGCAGACTGTGTAAATATAAAATAGTACGTAATCAATGTACCTTTAAGCGCTTTTCGTCACACTGGATAGCGGGACTTCTTCAGACAACTCTAATTAAATTGATTTCAGTTTTTAAATCATTGTCCCAACATCATGTGATCACAACCACCATTCAAATTCCACAAAAGTTAATCATCAGATTAACCCCAATCAGAAAAGTGGGGTCCAGAGTCAATGACCCCTTCCAATTCTTTAGTGGCTGTAAGTATTTTCCAATTTTTCTTGACAATTTTACAAAACTGACTCACATCACTCCCATATGTAATGGGGAACTTAGGTTTCTCTCCCATAGGATTCAACCTAGAAGTACCTTGTGTGATGTGTTCTGAGAAATAAGGTCTAACTTTCCCTTGACGTTCTTGATAGACTTCTTTAATGGTGGTATCTAATTCTAACTGATTATAGTCTCTATCAAGGAAGTCTTCTCTTAATACATACATAGACCTCATTAATTCATCATTTCTACTATGTAGTCTTGAAACTAGCAGAAATTGCCTGGACCCCATTTTTCTTTTACAAACAAAAAAATCACTTGAAAGGCAGCTATGCTACAAAACACAAGTGCCTAAATCCTTGAATACATCAGACAGGATAGGGACATATATGTGTAGAAACCACAGTGCTTGCAAATACATTTTTTCATGTAGCACATTTCTACACCCTCAGCAAAAATTTAGAATAGAATTCAATTTTTATGCAGACTGCAGGACTAGAAATGTAGTTTACTTCAGTTTTTGCCAGTACTGTAAAGTTTTTTATGTAGGCAAAACCAATAGAATGCTGAAAGAATGTATTTTAAAACACTTGAGGGACATAGTAAATAAGAAAGAGAGCAGTGTGTTAGCTAAACACATAGAAGCAGAAGGGATGCCTCATGTTTTTAAATTTTTAATTTTAGAAGTTTTAGAGGAAAGTATTAGTGGGGATGACATTAAAAATAGAACAGAAGAAGCTGAACAAAAATGGATTTTACAACTTAATGCAGATAAACCCCCAGGCATCAATGAAAGTGTTTCTCTGAAACCATTTCTAAAGGCTAGAGACATAAACATTGATTTTTTTTACTCTATATGGCTTTTTATATCTGCTCATGCTATTCATTTGCATTCCCATATTTATTTGTTTTTAACAACTTTTTGTGTATTCATGAATTTTTACCATTTTTATTAATTGTATTTAGTATGAGTACTTGTTTAGACTGATTGGTTGTTTGAAATACATTTGAAATGTATATCTACACTAGTGGAGAGTGTGAATGATGAAGCAATCTGGATGGTCGCGAAAGCACACACTTTTGTTTTATTGTTAAAAAGTTTATCCTTTCACTGTCGTAGTTCGACTTTTTTATACATTTGTATACAATTTAATGTGTGTTTGTACAAAGCATTATTTTAATTCATCTTCCTTGTATAATATCCTGTGTTCATACATTCTAGATTTCAGTTTTCTTTCAGTTTTGCCTATGTAAAATGCCTCACATTTACCACACAAGGCTAAGTAAATGAGACCATAAGTATTACAATTGGCAAAACCCACAATTTTAATAAATCTGTTTCTAGCTTTCAAGTAGTATGTATCCCCAGTTTTAACATAGGAACATTGTGCACAACTGCCACATTTGTATGTATCCCTTTTACCAGAATGTCAGTTGTTAGCCTTAATTGTCCCTTTTTCCAAAATATTCTTAATAGTACACCCCTTTCTATAAACACATTTAAAAGGCTTGTCAAATATATACTGCAAGTCAGAGATGCTAGCAAACCTGACTATTTCTTCCTGAATAATATTTATGGCTAGTCTGGCTTCCCCATCGTATGTTATTACCACATCACTATTATACACGTTATCTTCCTTGCCATCAGTTGAATGAATATTGTTTAGATCCAAAAAGTGGTTACCAAAAATAGGGGCAAACTTGTTTTTTCTCGCCTCAGAAACTTCATACACTTCTGTAAGTAGTGCTTCTGGGTAGCCCCTAGCTGTGAACAACTCAGTAAGATATTTACTCGCACTAAAAAAAATCATTGTCATCATATGTCATCCTGCTAATGCGCACAAACTGGCCTTTTACCACACCCCTCTTCTGGTAATATGGGTGTGCACTAGTGTAGTGCAGATATGAGCTTGAAAGTCATTTTTCTATACACCCTGGTTCTAAAACTCCCATTGTTTTTATTAATACAAACATCTAGATATCTCAGTTCTTCATGGTTCACCACATAGGTGAACCTTAAAAATTCAGTAGTATTTGATAAAGAACTAAAAAATTCCAGAAAGTTGTTCACAGGCTCTTTCCAAAATAAACAAATATCCAGAAAACGACCATAAAAGCTCCAACAATTATTAAAAACACAATTAAATACATATTTCTTTTCTCAATAAGATAAAATAATATTAGCATAAGTGGGGGCACAATGGGTCCCCATGACAACACCTCTTAGCTGTTTAAAATATTCGTCCTCAAAAATATAAAATTGTTTTTTAAAATCACATCCATTAAAATTAAACACACACGACAGTTATCTTAACTAATCTCAGTGCAGTCACTTAAAACTTCTTCCAACCATTCTAATCCTATGTCATGAGGAATGGAGGAGAAAACATCCATCACATCTATTTAGATGAAAATCAAATTGTCTGAATATAAACCAGAATATAGTTTCTTTAACAGGTCCCATGAATCTTTTAACACATTTTCACCCTCATAGATACTTTTTAAGTTTTGAATCAACAAATTTAGCTAAAGGGATGGTGACTGAACCCTCAGCTGAAACAATTGGCCTTAAAGGTGGGTTGTTTAAGTCCTTGTGGACCTTTGGGATACCAAATCTGGATGGAACCCTGGGTTTTTCAACATGTAAAAAATTATACATGTCAGTGATGATGACCCCCCTCTAACAATAAATCATTAAGGCATGCTTGTATTTTATAACGTATGTTATAAAAAACCCATGTTGGATTGGTAAAAAAAGTGAGGAAATGCCAGAAATCCCGACAAGTATGAGGGATTTTTAACACATGAGGCTTCAACTATTTGTCCAAGAAACGGGCAATATAACTAGTCTTGGACCATCCCGAATCCACTATTGGTCATAAAGGTGGGGGGGGGGGGTCATTGAGGTCTTAATGAATTTTTGGTACACCTAAAGTACCAGGGATCCTAGGACTCTGTGGACATATTGTTGTACTCAGTAACAGAAATCTGATCTTGTGTTAACATATCAAGCAATTCCCAATCAATTCTTTGATATGCTACATCCACTTCATTGAGAGAAACTTCCTACAAGTTTCGGCATACAAAAGCTGGAACATTTTTTGAACATAATCATCCTGGTGCATTATTACCAAGCCTCCCCCTTTATCTGGTTGCATACATCTGAAATCACTGTGAATTTTTAAATCATTTATTAAAAATCTCTCTTCAGTGGACATATTGTCGTGCCACTTACTGTGTTCCAGATAATATCTGAAATCAGTTTCACATGCTTTCTCAAACATTTTTAAAACACTATTCGTGTCAGGATTAAAAGTACTAGGAATGCGTATAACACAGTTGTCCACTGGTACATTGTTGCCCCCCCCCCCATTGTATATGACACGTAAATTTAAATTGCGAAGATACATTTTAAGATCACACAACAGTTGTACCATATCCATTTGTTTACTAGGGACAAACGTATGTCCTTTACTGAAAAAAATCAGCATGAAATGAAGTCAGCTCTACAGACCTATAATTATAGATTTTAAAGTTCTGTGCAACATTATAAATTATAGAAAAAGTTTCATTTAAAGTCATCTCTGAGCTCTGTAACTGTTCGTTGTGTTCGTCTGGTTCTGCCATTGTCTGGGATTCCCCTGCGGATATGACTGATTCTGGTACCTCTGATTCCGAATGCATTCTGAGTGTCATATTACCAGCACATTTAAAGGGGCCTCCTCCTCCTCCTCTGCTTGATGTCCATTTGGAATGTCTGTGTTTTCTTTAGGACCAATCCTCTCATCCCTGTACCATTGTTGCCCACTTGGTGGTAAAGGGTAAGCCTTACCCTGACTGTAGGCTTAAACGGTCCCTTTGTAATTTCTTATTTTTACGATGGACTATGGAATTACACAAGTTGACAATATCCTTGAAAATACCTTCATGTTTAAATTTTGAAGTTCCAAAGAAGTCATTGCTAGTTCTTTTTTATCCACTTCTTTGATCTCAGAATATAGGTTTTCCATAGTGGAACTTTTATGTTTAACTAACAGTTTCATAAGTTCACATCCGTGACGGTCAAACATGACCAATAATTCCTGATGTAAAAGGGAATGTGGAATCAGAACAGTAGGGAATTTCCAGGCCTGAAGACCTTTTGGCACCTGTTGTAGTTTGACATTCTTTAAAATAAATATTTTCCTGCTGAAATTTATGATAAATGGTAAGCTTATTTTTAAAGTCCTGTAAATATGTGTCTAAAACTGTGCCATTGCCTTCCACTAAACTGGCAGATGGTACACCCCCACGAGCCAAGTATCCAGGGGAAAAAGCAACTTGCCTCTCTTCATGCATATTTGTGGCCAATCGCGATGATCCAGTCCCAGGCTGCCCAGGTGATAATGACCCATTTGTAGAGGCTGTAACAGGCTGCCCTGGTGGAAACAATTAATTTGTAGAAGTAATAGCAGAATTCCTTCATGGTTTCTCAATAAAACAGGTGTATTGACAAACTGAGTACACGCATCCACATTAGCAGACTCTACAGTAGGTTTTGGAACTAATTGTTTAACCAAAAAAGTCAAATGGTTTTCCGAGTCTCTCAGTTGACAAAATTTAGCCAGGGAAATCCCTCCATTGTTTTCCTCTGCACTGCCAGAAGCCATGAACTGTGTAAAACAAAGACAGACAAACCAGGAACCTCACTAAAAAGGCAACACAGCAGAAGAAAACAAAACTGAATAAACCAGTACTGGAAGATGCAGCTCAGTCAAGCAAGTTGAATCAAGATAAAACCATTTATTGTAAGTGCTTTCGTTTAAAGCAATTTCCAAACTTCGTCAAACAAAAGTTTTTTAAAAAACGCACTGAATTTATACATGACATCAGCAAATTCAAAACTTTTAAACCAGTAAAACACTGGAATCATGCCCTAAGCATTTTAACAATTTTTATGCTGGAAAAAATATATGTATATACATGCATATGTATCTCTCTTCTGTTACAACCTTTAAACTGACAGTAATATTACCCGTCATAAACCTTTAACTTCAGTAAACTGGAAATGGAAATTGCATCATTTAAACCTGGGGGAAGCTTGCATTTAAAAACACTTGCCACAAGGTTTTCTTTTGCTCTAAAAATACTTTCCAGGGACGCCCCCTAGAATCCCTTTTAACCTGATGCACCACTACAAATTTAAAAACATGATCTGAAAATATCTTAAGAAGTCTAAATAGTGCATTGGATTCTTTCTTGGTTGAAACTTCATAAAAATGCTCATAGATTCTTTGAGCTAGTTTGTGCTGGGTTTTACCCACATAGAAAGCAGGACACTGTAAGCAAAATGCAATGCAAACCACAGCCTGTGTGTGGCAGCTGTACCTTCCCTTTATAGAAATTGTCTTGTTAGCTACTTTAATTTGTGAACCAGAGAATACATGGCAACACTGATTGCACATACCACATGGGGTCATTTTACCACTTTCACTAAGCTGTTTCTCTCTTTCCAAAAAGTTTTTTTATATTGGGACCCCTCCTGTATACAATATTAGGTCGTTGCCCCAATACTTCCACCATATCAACATCATTTTTTATGATGTTCCAATTTTTATTTAGTAGGTTAGAAATGATATAGCTGTTACTACTATAGGTGGTAACAAAAGAACAAACCCCACTCTTGGAATTGTTGACATTCAGTAGACTATTACTAACCATTTCCCCTTGTTCATTACCATCTCCAGATTCACTGACATTTGCAATAAAATACTGGTTGCAATCAGAGAGCATACCTGTATCAGACATAGACACAGTGATGTTACTGGACAATAATGAAACATATACACCGCTCTCTCGTTTATTAATAACTTCCTCCTGCACTCTGGACACAAGATGGTGAGGTTACCCCCTGTTCAAAAACAGGTTGGCAATATAAGCACACTCATTCACAAAATCACTGTATTCATCTGTCCCTTAACTACACCCCACTTAACATGTAAGGGGTGACTGCTAGAAAATGCAGGTAGTTGTTGGAAAAGTTTTCTGTGTATGGTAGACCTTAGTCCTGCTCTGGTCTCATTCTTGGAAGTGAACGCATCTAAATAAGCTATCTGGTCTGGACTGATAATATGGGTAAATTTTAAAAATGTATTTGTCTGATATACTCAATAAACTCAGCCACAATGGCCATGGGTCCCTTCCATGCTATAAAAGGATCATCCAAATATCGGACATACAAAGAAATATGCTGAAAATAAGGGCTAGGATATAAATAGCATCTCTCCCAGCAGGCCATGACAATGTTGTCAAAAAGGGGCCCACAAGTGGACCCCATTGCCACTAAATGTCTTTATCTTGATTCAACTTGTTTGACTGAGTTGCATCTTCCAGTACTGGTTTATTCCATTTTGTTTTCTTCTGCTGTAATGCTTATAAGATGTCCACTCCAACCATTCAGAAGGCTGACTCTGTCATGAAGGGGAGCCAAGGCTGATTATTTCAGAGGGACCTAATGGCATCAAATTCTGGTCAGAGAGGAAATACTGATGTTCATCTAGCACACTGCTTTATTGGGTAGTAGTGCCCTGCTGCTGTCTCTCTGGCAGTCTATCAAAGCTCAGAACTCCTCCCCCTGCCTGCCTGTGAGTGTGATGGACCAATTACCTGTGAAGACGAGGACTGCCTTTCAGACCCACAGACAGGATCCATCCAGTTTTCTAGTGCCATAGTAAGAGAAGGATATCTGAGAAGAATGTTTCTAACTCTGGACTTTACAGTTGCTGAGCCCATATTGGAAAGATTTTTAGATTTTTATTTCCTCCCTCTGTTTTTTTTTTCTATCAGTGTTTGAATTGCGTATTATGCTGCTTTGACTGTTTTGTTCTGATTAGAAATGTTTTACATGCTTCTGTTTTTACTTTGACTAGAACAGGAAGGCCTGCTGATTTAAAAGCTTCATGTGTAAGTTTTAACAGGAAAGCTTGCTGATATCACAGTATTTTGTTTGGGGTTATGATTATTTGAGGTGATTGATTAGGATTACAACATTTTAAAAAATGATGTTATGTAGTCCTCTCTCGCCTACATTCTTACCCATGGTTTCGGAGCCGAATATCGGCTCCAAATCAGCCGATTTTTACTAGCTCAAAGTCTCTCATTGGCTGGGCTAAGAGGGTATCCCATGGTGCACTGCTCCATATCCCCAGATTTTGTTTGCCGCTTGTATAGCTCTGACGTGGTCTCGCTTGGCTGGGGCTAAGTACCCTCATTTTTGCTATTTCTCTTTCAGAAAGTGGTTTGTTCAGACCCAAAAGCTGTTTTAATAGCTATTCCTGTTGCTGATCTCTAAATTTGTGTGTGTGTTTTCAGTGCTTGAGTGTGTTAGTTGTTTTGGTATCCCTAACTGTTCCAGCGAGCTAGGCCCATTTTAGTTAGAGGACCTAGTCCTCCCCTCTGTCGTTGGATTAACCTTTGGTCTTTGTATTTTTCCTGTGTAATACCCAAAAGAACCGTTTCAGTTAGAGGTTCTTTGTGTGTGGCTAGTACTGTTTTCCTGGTGTGTTTATCTTGTGTGTGTGAACCGTTTCAGTTAGAGGTTCTCAGTGTGCTTAGTTCGGTGTTTGTTTCTGGTGTTCTTAATTGTGTGGTGTTTCCCGCCCATTTTTGCAAGTTGCATCTAGCTGTTTATTTAACATTAATTGTAAAATGTCCAAAGATCAGAAGGAACATAAGCCTTCTGGCTTTAAGAAATGTTCCAAATGTGGATATAAAATGTCCATCATGGATGGACACTCTGTGTGTGTCTACTGACTCAGAGCCATCCATTTACAGGAGTCATGTAGCTTTTGCCACGCGTTCAGTCCTAGGGTGCTCCAGGAGAGAAAAAACAAATTAATTTTAAAGGGACTTTTGAAACCATCATTTGAGGAAGCTAGAGATTCGGCTTCTAGTACTTAGTCTAAGTCTAAAGCTTCCAAGTCTAAGAAAAGGTCTCCGGCTCCATCTGCCACTTCGGAGAAGATTACTGTTTTGGACTCTACCTACTCGGCACCACTGTCTTCGGGGCCGCAGGAGGTATCGGTGTTAACCGAATCGGCGTCGGCTCCAATTATCCTTGAGCCCATTCGGAGCCGGTCGCCCAGTGTCAGGCATGGTTCACCAGACAAGAGATCCCAATCTCCATCGCTCTCCTCCAAATCCTCCAGGCTTTCTGATTTGGATGTTGATAGGGCAGTTCAGAGACTAAATTGTTCTCGGCTCCAACCCACTTGGCTCCGGAGCCAGTTTCTATGACCATTTTGATGATTCTTCCTCCGAGCACATCCTTGTCATCGGAGCCGGTATGCTCCGCTCGGAGTGATGTTCCTGCGCTGGCTGCGATACCCCCTTTGGGTCTATCTGTGCTGACATCGGCTCCGATCATGTCGGTTCCGTCCACAGGGTTCGAGACTCGGGTCTCTTCGGTCGGGCCCGAGGGGGATACTTCGGGACAGCTGTCGGTTCTGAGTCTCCCGACCCCGGTCCCGGTCGTGGCCACGGAGGCCAGTCGGTCCTTGAACTCTGGAGGACCGGCCTTCGAGGCCATGCGGAGCACGCTGGCAAGATTGTCAGCTACATCACCCGGGTCGGTCATTCCGTCCCTCACCACCCCGGCGAGAGCCTCTGACACTCACCTATCCATGGACAGTAGAACACCAGGCCCTAAGGATACCCCCACGAGTGGTCCCCATCTTAATGAAGGTCTCCCAGAGTCCGTGTCTGAGGAGCCTCCTAGAAAGAAATTGTGCAAGAGGAAGCACATAGACTCCCAGGATGAATCTCTCACCTCCGATATTGACCTCGAGGAATCGGAAGGGTCCCCCAAGTCTTCCTCTGATGATGTTTCCTTCTCCCATATCCTGGAGATACTGAAACAGAGGAGGCTGGCCTTCCAAAAGTCCTTCCGAGGAGGAGTCAGTATTCTTTAAGGCTTTTGGTGCTTCACCTTCCGCCTCCTTCGTGTCTCCACCTTTCGACAAACTTCTTGACCTCATTTGTCGAAGAGTGTGGGAAAACCTTGATTCTGTGGAGCCCGTGCCCAGGCATCCCAACAAATTCCTGTCCACATCCCAGGGAAAAGAGTTTCTATCAAAAGGAGAACCGGTAGATGCCATGGTGGTGGTGGCGGCAGCCACTCAGAAGGAAGTTGCAGAGTCTTCCTCATCGGTCCAGCCTCCTAACAAGGAGGCTAGGACCATGGACCGGTACGGGAAGCGTACCCTATCTTCAGCAACCTTCACTTTACGGTCGCTGAATTATTTATCTCACTTCACTCAGCTCCAGAGAGATCTCCTCAAAGAACTGGGAGATACTCTTGTGGGTATCATACCTGAGGCAGTAGCTCAGACGGTTAATGCACAGGTTTCTACCCTCAACTCCATCGCTAACTCGTCCATGCAGCTCATCTGGTATGCGGCCAAGGGAGCGAGTAGGGAGGCAAGCTCAGGGGTCACCCTTAGAAGGCAAGCCTGGCTGCGCCTGTGTCACTTTGCGGAGGCCTTCAAGTCTTCCTTCACTGACGCCCCATTTGACAGTTCCTCCTTGTTTGGGACCAAAGTATAAGACACTCTCACCAGGTGTGAGCAAGAGGGAAAGACTCTGTCTGCCGTAGGGATACGTTTTTCCCTTCCTTCTAGGCCTTATCCCAAGGCCCAGCAGGGGGGGGGGGGGATGTGGTTCAAGAAATCACAGAGGTTTTTTCCTGCCGCACAAGGTGAACCCCCCTCCAGAGGCGGGGGGGGTTACTCAGGGAGACGTTGCCCCAGAGGCAGAGGGGGCCCCCGCAATTCAGGAGACAGCGACTCCTTCCGTGGCTTTCCATACTCTCATTCCTGAGGTTGTGCCCGACTGTGCTTATCTGGAGCCAGTTGGGGGTCGAATTTCCTTATACCTGGAAGCCTGGGAGAGCATCACCCACGACCGATGGGTAATAAGGATAGTTTCCGGAGGTTACCTCGTCCCATTCTCTTCAATAACCCTGCCAATAAGAAAAATCCCAGATGTTCCACCCAGTCAAACGGATGAAGCAGCCTGAGAGGTGTCTCAGCTGCTAGAAAAAGGAGCCATCCAACCAGTCCCTTCAGACCAAATCAGATTAGGGACTTACTCAAGATTCTTTTTGGTGACAAAAAGAACAGGGGACCTGAGACCCATACTAGATCTCAGTCAACTCAACAATTATGCACACAAGTCCAAGTTCCGTATGGTCACTCTACAATCGATTCTCCCATTGTTGGGAGAGGAAGTTTGGATGTGCTCCATCGATCTCAAGGATGCTTACTACCATGTCAAAATGGACAGAGCATCCAGGAGTCCCCTACGCTTCCGGCTGGGAGCCAGTCACTTCCAGTTTTGAGCCCTGCCCTTTGGTCTCACCACATGTTCACCATATGTATGGCAGTGGTGACGGCTCACTTGAGACATCACGGATTCCAGGTGTTTCCTTACCTGGACGATTGGCTCCTTACTGCCCTCACCAGGCATCAACTAGTTCAGACAAGGGACGCTACCATCAGCCTGTGTCACCAATTGGGCATAACGATAAACTGGGAAAAATCTGCCTTATTGCCCTCACAGCGTGTCAGCTTTATAGGAGCAGAGCTGGACACCATTCAAATGCGAGCATTCGTACCACAAGAAAGGATCACAGTATTGCAATGACAAATTCATATACTGATGCCACTGAGACAAGCGAAGGCAAGATTGTTTCTACAACTCCTAGGGACCATGGCGGCGACTATTATGTTAGTCCCTTTAGCGAGATTACATATGAGACTTCTTCAGTGGCTCCTCTTTGTCCAGTGGTCTCTCCAAAGACTCCCACTATCTCATCCCATCTTAATCACAGACAGGTGCAAGCAGGACCTCCGTTGGTGGCTGTACACCAACAATTTGAACGGGGGAAAGCCCTTCGTTCCTCCCGTCCCTGTTGCCACGGTGACCACGGACGCCTCCCAGATGGGGGGGGGGGGCATTATCTCAGCAGGACAGTCCAAGGCACGTGGCAAGAACACGAGATACATTCACATATAAATGTCCTAGAGATGAGAGCAGTGCTTCTTGTGTTGCATGCACTTCACGAAGATCTTCCTCTAGAGACTATTGTGATACACTCAGTCAACATGTCATTAATGTGGTATCTCAACAAGCAAGGGAGAACACAATCCTACTCCCTCTGCAGAGAGGCTATGTGAGTGTGGAATTGGGCAATTGCTTCCCAACAGTTTCTGGTGGCGATGCACATTCCGGGGAAGTCCAACGTAATAGCGGACAGGCTAAGCAGAGCAATACTTATGCCTTACGAGTGGTCCCTGAATCGCCTGGTTGCAGAGCGAATCTTCAGCAGATGGGGTCAGCCTTGCTGCGACCTGTTTGCCAGCCCTCTCAATGCGAAATGCAGCAACTACTTCACGCTGATCCCCCCACAGTCGGAATCACCCAGGGACGCTCTATTTCACGATTGGCCCTCCTGTCTGCTTTATGCTTTCCCTTCTCTCAAGGGTGATTCAGAAAGCGCAATCCTTGGGAAGCAGAATGATTCTGATTGCCCCACATTGGCCTCGTCAAGTATGGTTTCCCTTTCTTCAACCATACGTTGTGGACACTCCTTGGATTCTGGACCCTCTACCAGATTTACTGACACACATGTCGGGACAGTTCCACCCCTCTCTGAGGACACTCTGGTTGACAGCCTGACTACTCCACTTCCATCACTAGTCAGACGTCATAATTTTTCACCGGAAGTGGTCCTTATATTATCGTCCTCCCATAAGCCATCCACTAGAAAGGTTTACTCTAGCAAATGGAAAAGGTTCTCCATCTGGGCTCATACTAGAGGTATCGATCCTTATACAGCCCCAGTAGATTCAGTTCTGGAATTCTTGTCAATGCTTTTCTATCAGGGATCCGCATCAGCCACCATCAAAGTTCAGCTGGTGGTGATATCTAATTTCCATGTAGCAAATGAACCTAGTCTTATGGCCCACAGACTATGCAAAGCATGCCTCAAAGGTACCCCGTTGCTTCGTCCCCCAGTGTCCGAACCCGTCATGCCCTGGGACCTCAATTTTGTTCTTCAAGCCCTTACTCTACCACCTTCTGAACCTTCAGCTACCTGTGAATTAAAATTCTTAACATAGAAAACAGCATTTTTAATAGCAATCACTTCAGCATGGCGGGTCTCGGAAATTCAAGCCCTCTCCATCAACCCCCCATATTTAATCTTTCACAAAGATAGGGTCTCTCTTAGACCAAATCCATCGTTTCTTCCTAAAGTGGCTTACGTGTCTAACATGAATCAGTCCATTGAGCTGCCGGTGTTCTTTCCCCACTTCTCTAACAAGGCAGAATTTAGATTTCACCAATTGGATGTACATAGACAGTTACGCTTCTGTCTACACCGGACAAAAGATATCCGGAAGTCTGACCAACTCTGTTTCCTTTTCGGAAAACTGATTGGGTTCTCCGATATCCAAGGTTACGCTGTCTAGATGGATAGCCAGTTGCATCTCTTTCATCTATCAGGCAGGAGATAAAAATTTGCCATTTCCATTCAAGGCACACTCTACGCGGGCTGTCTCCACATCCACAGCCTATCAAGCTAGATTGTCAGTGGATGATATATGTACTGCAGCTACTTGGGCTTCTCACACCTTTGTTTCTCATTACAAATTGGACATGGTCTCCAGGGGCAGGTCTTCCTTTGGTTCCACAGTTCTCAGGAGTATTTTCCTATGAGCCACCCAGGATGTAGGTGCTAGGGACGCTGTCCCACGGGTAAGAATGTAGGTGAGGTAGGACTACATAACATCAAGAAGTTATGTACTCACCATAATGTTCGATGTATGTAGTCCATCTCGCCTCACATTCTTACTTACCCTCCCACCTTCCCCCTGCCTGGAGGATTTGGAGCATAGGATTTGGAGTATAGGTTGTCACCTGCTGAGTCCCTTTCATTAGTGATTGTTTATATGGATGTGAGGTGTGTATGAAGTACATATGTTGTTTCGCAGCAAACTAGATCTGGGGATATGGAGCAGTGCACCATGGGATACCCTCTTAGCACAGCCAGTGAGAGACTTTGAGCTAGTAAAAATCGGCCGGGTCAGAGCCGATATTCGGCTCCGAACCCACGGGTAAGAATGTGAGGCGAGATGGACTACATACATCGAACGTTATGGTGAGTAAATAACTTCTTGTTTTCATTGAAATCATGATTTTTGATGTCATTTTGTACATTTCTAACAGGATTTTTTCATCAGTTTATGATTTATTTCTTGACTAATACTGTTGTAGGCCATATTTATTCATCTTTGGCTGAAACTATCCTTTTTTTTTTTTTACAAAATCATGGGCCTTGGATGGAGTTGACAATGTTTCTAGAAATGCAGTGATAGCGGTTGTGATAGGAGGTATGCTTGGTTATTCGGCAAGAACCCTTCTGATGAATTTATAAAATGAGATTTTGAATGCTTCACTTGATTCGCATTGTGTGTTTGGTATTGCAGCTAATCAGGTCCATAAACCGTGAGATCAGAGATAAATTGATAAAGTACTATCAATATATTCCCAAGTTTCCCTCCGTTTAGCGAGATAATTTTTTGGCAGTCTATCAGAAGTCCCAGGAATACAAAAATCAAGGTACCTATAAGAAATGGCAGGACGAGACTTCCAATGAACCTAATGAGAGGGAGGTTCCTTTACCTAGAATGATAACCCTCTTCCAACTTGCGCCTTTGCTGAGGTGAGGTACCCGTCATTCTCAAATTCCCCTCTGGGTACTGCAACTTGACTGTTAACTTTCAATAAGACAGCCTTGTTGTCAGTGGTTTCTGATGAATGGGTGCTCTGCTCCGTTGACCGAGGTTAGAAGTTGAAGGAAGAGCTGCCTCCATCCTTGGGAATTACCCCTTACCATAATGCCAAACTTTCTTATTCCCTCCTATACTTTGGCAAATGCTGGACTCACTGGTCATAGAATGAGTCCCTCCTGCTGAAAGAATGAATGTATTTTTCTCTAGAATATCACTATTTCCCAAATGAGAGGTGTTGTGGAAACCAGGTTGGGCCTATCCTTTCTGAATACTTTGTCAAGTTCCTCAAGTTCAAGATGCTTACTATGCAGACAGTGCTTCCTCTCCTGTTGGACTGCTGCTTCACAGTGAACCTGGACCATCGTTTACCCTTTGTTCATCACTTCATGAGATAGCTGAAATTTGTTGTTGGGTTCACAGCTCTATGCATTGCCCTTTGGGCTGTCCACTGCACTTTGAGTGTTTAACAAATGCCTTGCTGTGGTAGTGGCTCACTGTCAAACTCTTGGCATTCGCCTTCTTCCTTACTAGGTTGACTTGCTGGTCTATGTAGAGTCTGTGTCCAGGTGATTGGTATCGCTAGAGAAGGTTTCAACCTTACTCTCCCATCAAGGGCTTAATTTGAACCTTCAGAAGTCATGCCTGACACCCTCATAAAGACTTGTCTTCCTGGGGTGATGTATCAATTCCAACAAAAGAATAGCCTTTCTTTTTCCAGATGGTGTTTCAAAAATTCTCCAGGAGGAATTCCTCCTTGGCAAGAGATTTCCTGAGAAATTTTAGAACTTTTGGTGTCCATGATTCTCTTGATACCACTGGCCCAGCTCTATATGTGAAATACTAACTGACACGTCCAGAGCTGGATCCTGCACCTACATTCTCAGAATTTCCACTACCAGTGCTGCCCTTCATCAGATGAGACTTACAGTGGTGGAGAACACAACTGAATATCAGTACAAAGCCCTCTTCTTCTTATCTTTCTTTCTGTTCCTGCGCAGTCTGTCTTTACTGATTCATCCGACTTTGCTTGGGCAGTTGTGTCAATGAGAGTGCAAGTGCAGGCAACTCTGGGTCCCGTGGAAGCCTAGAAGCACATTCATATCAAAGAAATGGGGTCAGAGTTTGCCTTGAAAGTCTTTCACCACCTATGGACTCTGAGTACTCGTCTGGTGATTACGGACAACACCCCAGTAATGTGGTACCTTAAACTCTGAGGGGGGGGGGGTCCAAGGTCATACCGTAGATGCCGGTTGGCAGTGAAGGTCTAGGAGCTGACTTTACAGCATTCTATGATTTTTTTTTTTTTTTTTTTCCAGGCATCATGCATCCAATCAAAGCAAAATATTGTGCAAACAGACTGAGCAGATCCTGGGCAGACTCACATGAGTGAAAGCTCAAGGCAGTGGTAGTCCAGGATCTAATCCTTAAGTAGATCTGTTTGCCTTCTTTCAAAATAGACAACTGGAGAAATTCTGTTCCATACATCCTTGCAGCCATACTTGGAGGACAGACTCCTTCTCAGTCTTTTAGATAAGAATATTTATGTATGCTTTCTACCCTTTCCACTGATTCGCAAGATACTTTTGAAGCTTTAGTAAGAAATACCAGCGATCACTGTGGTGACCCCTCCCCCAGTTGGCCAAGGGCAATTGCCACAAACTTATTCACACTCTGGATTTGCTTCTACAGTCTCAGTTGCAATGGGTACACCCCAGTTTGGAGCGACTACAACTGACGGCTTGGTGATTCTGTCTTGACTCCATTTAGGCACTTGTTTCCTGAGAATGTGCAGCAAATATTAAAGGAGGCCAGAAAGCCTGCTACTAGAAAAACTTCTATTTACAAATGGATGAGGTTTTCTAAGTGGTGTCTAAACAAGAACAGTGGGTCTTTGAGGTTAACCTCCTTCTGGTCTTAAAATATTTGTGTGGGCAACTTCAGAAAGGCGTATTGTATGCATCCACTAAGGTGCATTTAGCAGCCATCTCTGCTTGTCTGCCAGTGTTTCCCCTTTTTCTTCACCTTTGGTAACACAGTTCATGAAAAGAGTATTGCATGTGAGACCCCCTCACAAACAAATTCTTCCGTCATGGAATCTCGAGTGTGTTTAAGCAATTGACCTTGCCACCTTTTGAACCTGCTTGCTTTTCAGGCTGATTTGAAGTTCTTAACGTGAAAAACTGTTTTGCTTATTGCTCTGACATCTACAAGGTGAGCCTGTGAGCTTCAGGCTGTCATGATGGGACATTCTTACCTGATTTTCCACAAGAATAGTGTTGTGTTGCACACTAATCCCCTCTTTTGTGCCTAAAGTGATCGTAGAATTTACACGGTATCAGTCCATTAACCTCCCAGTGTTCCTCTTAGAACCTACAAATGAGGATGGGGGATACTGCCTATCTTGGACGTCCATCAGCAGCTGCTCCGGTACTACCTTGACAGAAAGAAATACTCTGGAAGGCTGAAAAGCATTATTTTCTACAGAGGGCAAAGAAGAGTCAACCTGTCTCTAAGAAAACCATTGCAGATTGCTTGTCCTTTGTTTTTTGTTACATCCACCATGGCAAGTTGAAGCCAGGCAAGATAAAGGCACATCCTACCAGGGCCTTTTCGTCTTTAGCAGCTTATTGGAAAGTAGTGTACTCAGTTTTCTAGAGGTAGCAACTTGGTCCCCTGTTCATACCTTTTATGTAGCACTACTTGCTGGATGTCTTTCCTAAATCCAGAGCAAGCTTCACTAGGACCATTCTTCAGGGCCTCTTGAACACTTATCTGTCTTTCTCCATGACTGGATAAACTTTGAGAATCTATCCACTTGCCAGTAAGACTGTTTGTTGGACATAGTACAGTTCCACACGTCCTGCTTATCTGTAACAGTAGATATTCGTAGAACACACTGCCTTACTGGCAGTCCCCACACACTACCACACCCACTTTTTGGATGTACATAGTTTGGTGTTGGAGTTGCTTCTGAATTTTGATCAGTAGCATTTTTTTTGTGGTGTGCATTGTGTCTTTTTTGGTTTGGAACAGTAGGAGTTTGCATCTTCTCTTCCTTCTGGATCCTAGAAAATGAAATGGGTCCATTCTGTGGGTCTGAAAGGTAGTCCCTGTCCTCATAGGTGATTGGGTCCATAACACCTACAGACAGGCGGGGGGTTGGAGTTCTGAGCTTTGATTGACTGCCAGGGATAGGGTAGTAGGACACTGCTACTCATGGGCCAGTAAGGCGGTGTGTTCTACAAACATCTAATATTACAGATAATGGGTCTTATGCAACTCTACTATATCACTCATTGCGGAATGTCATGCAGTAGGAGTCTTGTTGTTTTCTGCCAGATCCTCTTCCTTCTAAGAAAAGATTACATAGACCCCCCCCCCCAACAGATTCTGTCAGGAATCCTAAAAAGGAATGATATCATTTTTCACAAGAGCTGTTTAAGGCATTAGTCTCTCTCAAGCCCCCTCTGTTTCTTGGCAATTGTTTATATTAGGACATAGCAGAATGCGCAGTAGCAAACTACGCCCCTGGTGTATTGTCCGACCTTGCAATGCCAAAACTTAATTTTCCCATGAAATAAATGTTACTGTAAATTAGTTCTGAAGATGAGATTACAAAAAAGCAGCTTTCTTGAGAGGCTTACGCCTCTTGCACCCCAAAAAGAACTGCAAGGCACTTAAAACTGCGTAAAGCAGGGAATGCAAGAGGCAAAAGCACCTTGCCACCCAATTGACAGTCCAATTGGGATGTCAGTCAAGTTGGCACCGCCCACACCTGTTTAAGTAACATGGTCTTATACCCATGGTCTTTTCTGTTCCTCTCCACTGAAGAGATATTGCAATACTTCCTTACATGAGGAAGAGTCTGATTTTGAAGGGGATTCCTTGGCTTACTCCTCTCAGATTCATTCTTTCAGGTTTGAGTCTGAAGAGGAGGGCACTAAGTCCCCAAATTTTCTCTTGGAGGAGCTTTCCTTTGAGGATACATTGTTAAACATGATGCATCATTTTCAGTAGGAAGGCAACCATCTGCCAGGCATGCAGAAAAGATACTACGATCTTATGTATGTGAGAGTCCTAAAACCATCTTCCATCCCATGTTTTTGTGGCATTGCAAGACACTTTTGTCACAGTTTCTATGAACCCTGAAATCCAACCTCAACCTCCTGCCTCCAAGAAGCCTGAAAGTCCCAGGCTCCCACACATTTTTTGTATAAGAACCCTTACCGCAAACCCGTCTGTTATTTCGCTGCAGTGTGATTCACCCTCTAAACTCCTGCCTTTTACCAATGGCCTACTTAATGTTAAAGTTAGTTGGCTATTGACAGGTGTAGAAAGATTTATAACTCTGCTACATTTTCTGTGCTTTCAGCTGTCAGACAAATATGATTAGCTAGATCTTGTCCTTTTTGGAAAACCTTGGTAAGCTTTTATGTGATATTTCGATTCCAAGGACAAGTCTTCTGGTATTTCTTCACTAAATTCTGCTACCCAGGTAACTAAGTATTCTATTAATGCAGCTCTGATGAAGCCGATGTTGCCTCCATAGCAGCTACCATTGATTCTGGTTTGAAGAGTTTTTATGGCTTTGACTTTATTATCTTCCCAAGGATGCTAAATCTAAAATTCTAGATGCCCCTCTGGATAGGGATTCTTAGTCTTCGGCTCTGCTGCTGCCGGCATTTTCAAGAATCTTTAGGAGAGATATGAGAATTCTGCAAGACTTCAAGTTAGATATTTTTCTCTCTCCTGTTTCCAAGCTTCAAAGAAACTACCCTTCTAAAGTTGGTCTCTCTTTTCTTAAAGGAAACAAAATGCCCCCTCCCCACCAAAATGGTAAAAGATATTCAAAAAAGAGTTCTCAAGACAAACCCAAGAAGGAGTTCAAGGGGTTTCACCCATCCCCCTTCCTGACAAATCAATCTCTTTTTACCTGTCCGCATCTGCCTCACACCATGCTTTACCATCTTGGTCTACACCTAACCCCTATGTTAAAGAATCTTTTCCTACCCTTTCCAGTCTGGGAATCGGTCACCAAAGACAACTCTGTTTTTTCAAGAATTCTTTTGACATTTTAAACACCTGTATTGAATTTCCAGTTGTGACACAGACAAATTTACATTTGTACAAAAGTAATTGATCTGTATTAACAAATTAACATTAACATTATACTGCAAAACCTCAGCAATATTACATAAATTATTCAGTTCTTGCCATTTTTTAAACAGTTTTATTAAACCATCACTTATAAGAAATCCATACATTTATATAAATGAAAACAAACAACACTGACATAGTCCTAGTTGCAAGCATTTTACATCACAAAACATACCGACACCGTTGCAAACGTTATATATCACTTATTTACCCAGTCATTTTCAGTCAAACATCACATAGCTCATTTAAGTCCTACCTTATTTTAAGTCTCATTCCTACCATGTATGTATTGTTAACACAATTCCCATTTTTTTCCTAAGTAGTTTGCTCCTACCCTTTTCTAAAGATCTCATTTCCGTTTTTTATCTCTGTTGTTATATTCACTACTTCTAATACAGTTAGTTTAGATTTTGATTTCCATTTTCTAGTAATTGTTTTCTGGCAGCCACCACAATTAAACACAACAAAGCCTTACCATGTTTAGGCAATTCCGTATCTGTATCGGAGCTTAGAAAAATCATCTCCCTTATCACAGCAATCTGCCCACCCAGCATCTCCAACAGTGCATCCTGCAGGAAATCCTTAAAGCCTGCAAACCCACCGCACTTCCAGAAAATATGTTCCCAAGTAACTCTTTCTTCCCCTCACACCTCCAACATTTGCTATCTAACTGTGGAAAAATTATCTGGAGACTACTTGGGGTATATAAATATCTATGTAAACATTTCCAAGCAAAAATCCTAAAACTTCTAGAGTTTGTTGCATATTTGAGTGACATACATGTATTCTCCCATTGTTTCTTTGTGAATTGCTTATCCAATCTTTCTCAAACCTTCCTAACCTCCTTTCATTGATTCTTAAAGTTATCATGGAATATTTTATATGTTGTATTAATTATCCCTTTTTCAATGGCAGCTTCTGTTCTAGATTCTACTAAAAACTCTGCCAGTGCTGGTCTTACATTTAGGACCCCACTGTTTCTTTCTTTTTACCTATACTCCGATAACATTCCTTGATAGGGAAGGCAATCTCTAACCTGCAGTCCAAATAAATTCTTGGCCTCTTCCCATTCTGTTACCTTTCCCTCTCTAGTTATTTGCTTCCAGTACCTTGGTTTCTTTGCCTGTTTTCACCATTAAATTCCAGCCCCGTCTTGACTATTGTCTATATCCCTAATTGCAGTCATCCCTATCGTCAGAATCTCCTTTCTCCATTCCCGTAATGGCTTAGTTCTTAGAATACTTTCTGCTACTTGATGGATATAATATTCTATATGATTATTGTTCTCCTTAACAGCCTGCATCCAAAATGGCAGTCTCTCCTTGTTTCTTGAGCTTCCCACTTGTTTCAACATCGTCCCTTTCTACTTGGAATTATAGGTGTTATGTAGTCCTATCTCGCCTACATTCTTATCCATGGGTTCGGAGCCGAATATCGGCTCCGACTTGGCCAAACTTTTCTAGCTTGAAGTCTTCTATTGGCTGGGCTAAGCAGGTATCCCGTGGTTCACTGCTCCATATCCCCAGATCTCATTTGCCGTTCGTGTAGCTCGGACGTGGTCTCACTCTTGGCTGTGGCTAAGTACCTTTTTCTTGTCTTGAGAAAGATTGTTGTTCTGAAACAAAAAGCTATTTTCATAGCTATTGTCTTTAGTGTTTAGCATTTTGGTAGTGTGCTTGTTTTGTGGTATCCCGATAACTGTTCCCTCGGGCTAGGCCCGTTTCAGTTAGAGGACCTAGTCCTTTCGTCCTTCTGTTTGTCAAGCTGTTTAAATTAGAGGTTTGATTTTCGGTTCTCCAACCCTTGTAGTCATTAACCGTTTTAGTTAGAGGTTTTTTGACATAGTTGGTCTCAGTGTGTCTCTTTAGAGTTTGTGTACTGTTTCAACTTTGACTGATTCCCGCGTTTTTGTGGTGTTGAGTGTCTGTGAGTTTTTCCTGTCAGACTTTCTCTTAGGTCGCGTTGTTGGTGTTTCTTGTGAATATGTCTAAAGATTCAAAAGAGCACAAACCTTCCGGTTTCAAAAAGTGCTCTAAATGTGGGTACAAAATGTCCATCACCGATGGGCATTCTGTTTGTGTCTATTGCCTGGGAGCCATTCATCTGCAGGAGTCCTGCAGCTTTTGCCATGCGTTCAGTCCCAGAGTGCTCCAAGAGAGAAAGAATAAGCTGACCCTAAAGGGACTCTTGTAACCCTCTTTCAAAGAGGCCTTAGATTCTTCTCCCAGTGCTAAGTCTAAATCATCCAAGTCTAAAAAGAGATCTCAGGCTCCATCAGCTTCATCGGAGCCTCCGGAGAAAGTCACAAAAATTGCATCGACCTCCTCGGCCCCACTGTCCTCGGGGCCGCAGGAAGTGTCGCTGTTGATGGAACCAGTGTCGGCTCCTATTATATTGGAACCTCTTCGGAGCCGATCGCCGAGTCTCAGACCAGTCTCTCCTGAGAGGAGATATCGATCTCCCTCCCTGTCCTCCAAATCCTCCAGGACCCTTTTGGATGTGGATGTTGATAGGATGGTCCAGAGGCTCCTCCAGTCACCAGTTTTGGCAAAATTTGTTTTTGGCTCAGGCCCAGTCGGCTCCGGAGCCCATTCCTGCCCCTGCTTTGATCATTCCTCCTCCGAGCGCATCTCTGTCTTCAGAGCCAGAGTGTTCCGCGCCATGTGATGTTCCTGGTCCGGTTCCGATGGCCCATCCGGCTCCATCAGTACCGGCATCGGCTCCGACCCCATCGGCTCCGTCCTCTGGGTTCGGGACTCGGGATTCTTCAGTCGGGCCCGAGGGGGACATCTCTGGAGATATTTTGGTTCCGAGTCTCCCTCTTGGTGCCTCGGCTTGGGGAATTCCGACTCCCGTCATGGTCTCGGAGGCTGGCCGGTCCTTGGACTTGGGGTGACCAGCTTCCGGAGGCCATGTGGACTGCGCTGGCCAGATCGTCAGCTACATCAGGCGGATCGGCCACTCTGACCCCCACTACTCCGGTGAGAGCCTCTGACCACCATCTCTCCATGGACAGCAGAGCACCAAGGCCTAGGGATACCCTCACGAGTGGTCCCCAACGTTCTGAGGGCCCTTCAGAGTTCATTCCTGAAGAGCCCCCTAGAAAGAAAACGTGCAAGAGGAAGCACATAGACTCCCAGGATGAGTCCCTCACTTCTGATACTGACTACGAGGAATCGGAGGGGTCCCCCAAGTCATCCTCTGATTATGTTTCCTTCTCAGACATCCTGGAGATACTTAAGCAAAGAGGTGACTGGCCATCCAAAGCCCCTTCCGAGGAGGAGTCTGTCTTCCTTAAGGCCTTTGGTGCTCAGCCCCCCCCCCCCCTTCGACGAACTCCTTGATTTAATCTGTCGAAGGGTGTGGGAAAACCCTGATTCTGTGAAGCCCGTACCCAGGCGTCCCAACAAGTTTCTTTCTGCTCCCCAGGGTAAGGAGTTCTTGTCCAAAGGAGTCCCTGTAGATGCCATGGTGGTGGCTGCAGCCACTCAGAAGGAAGTAATGGAGACCTCTTCCTCCGTCCATCCTCCTAACAAGGAGTCTAGGACCATGGACCGGTACGGGAAGTGTACCCTCTCGTCAGCAACCTGTACCTTACGGTTGCTGAACTATCTGTTCACTCGGCTGCAGAGAGATCTCCTCAAGGAGTTAGGAGATACTCTTGCGGGTAACATCCCTGAGGCGGTGGCCCAGACGGTTAATGCCCAGGTGTCTACCCTCAATTCCATTGTCAACTCCTCCATGTGGCTTATTTCGTATGCAGCCAAGGGAGCGAGTAGGGCAGCAAGCTCAGGAGTTGCCCTTAGAAGGCAAGCCTGGCTGCGCCTGTGTCACTTTGCGGAGGCCTTCAAGTCTGCCTTCACTGACGCCCCCTTTGATGGTTCTTCTTTGTTCGGAACCAAAGTGAAAGTCACCCTCACCAGGTGCGAGCAAGAGGGAAAGACCCTGTCTGCTGTAGGGGTCCATTTTTCCCTTCCTTCTAGACCTTACCCCAAGGCCCAGCGGGGTGGGAAGATGTGTTTCAAGAAATCACAGAGGTTTTTTTTCCTGCCGCACAAGGTGAGTCCCCCCTCCAGAGGCAGAGGAGGGGGAGGTTACTCGGGGAGATGCTGCCCTAGAGGCAGAGGGGGCACCCGCAATTCGGGAGACCGCAGTTCCTTTTGGGGCTCTCCCTACTCTCGTTCCTGAGGGAGTGCCTGGCTGTGCTTATCCAGAGCCAGTTGGGGGTCGAATTTCATTATATCCGGAAGCCTGGAACAGCATCACCCAGGACCGACGGGTATTACGAATAATTTCTGGAGGTTACTTTATTCCGTTTTCATCAAACCCCCCTTCAATCAGAAAAATCCCAGATGTTCCACCCAGTCAAAGGGATCAAGCAGCCTTAGAGGTTTCAAAGCTTCTAGGAAAAGGAGCCATCCAGCTTGTCCCCTCAGACCAAATCGGATTAGGGACTTACTCAAGATTCTTTTTGGTGCCGAAAAGAACAGGGGACCTGAGACCCATATTAGATCTCAGCCAACTGAGCAACTATATACAGAAGTCCAAGTTCCGTACGGTCACACTACAATCGATTCTCCCATTGTTGGGAGAGGAGGTATGGATGTGCTCCATCGACCTCAAGGATGCTTACTACCATGTAAAAATTGACAGGACATCCAGGAGTCACCTACACTTCCTGCTGGGAGCCAGTCATTTCCAGTTTCGAGCACTGCCCTTTGGTCTCACCACAGCGCCCAGGGTGTTCACCAAGTGTATGGCAGTGGTGACGGCTCACTTGAGACGTCAGGGATTCCAAGTGTTTCCGTATCTGGATGACTGGCTCCTTTCCGCCCCCACCAGGCATCAACTAGTCCAAACCAGGGACGCTATCATCAGCCTATGTCAACAGTTGTGCATAACACTAAATTGGGAAAAATCTGCCTTGTTGCCCTCGCAGAGTGTCACCTTTATAGGCGCAGAATTAGACACCATTCAAATGGGAGCATTTTTACCGCAGGAGAGGATCAGAGTCTTACAACAGCAAATACACATCCTGATGCCCCTGAGGAAAGCGAAGTCAAGATGGGTTCTCCAACTCCTGGGGACCATGGCAGCAACAATTATGTTGGTCCCCCTAGCGAGATTGCACATGAGACTTCTCCAATGGCTTCTCTTTGTTCAATGGTCTCTCCAAAAATTTCCACTGTTTCACCCCATTTTGCTCACGGACAGATGCAAACAGGACCTCAGTTGGTGGCTTTGCACCAACAATTTGGACGGGACAAGGCCCTTCATTCCACCCATCCCGGTTGCCACAGTGACCACGGACGCCTCCCAGATGGGGTGGTGGGACATTATCTTGGCAGGACAGTGACAGTCCATGGCATGTGGCAAGATCACGAGATACATCTGCATATCAACGTCCTAGAGATAATAGCAGTGCTACTTGCATTGCAGGCACTTCAGAGCTTTCTACCTCTAGGGACGATTACAATACACTCGGACAACATGTCAGTAATGTGGTATCTAAACAAGCAAGGGGGAGCCAGGTCTTACCCCCTGTGCAGGGAGGCGATGCGAGTGTGGCAGTGGGCAATAACTTCCCAATTTTCTGGTGGCAACGCACATTCCAGGGAAGTCCAACATTTATTTTTATTTATTTATTTTATTTAACATTTGTTGACTGGGCTAGTCCAGCTGGATATATTTCCATTTTCAGCAGAGGCCCAAGGAGAAAAGCTCCAATTGTAAAACCTACCACCACCACACCAAAAGGTTTAAAATAGACAAAAAGAAATTAGCTATAAATTCTAGGAGGACAAAAAGACATACTATACTAGATACATCATACATTTACAGAACATTTTACAGCATGTAAGTCTAGGGCAATCCCAAGACACTATTAGAAAAATACCTTTAAAACTTTGGTAAATGGTAAACATGATTGTGGACAGGCTAAGCAGAGCTATTCTGATGCCTTACGAGTGGTCCCTGAATCGTCTGATTGCATAACGAATCTTCAGCAGATGGGGTCAGCCTTGCTGCAACCTTTTTGCCAGCCCCCTCAATGCCAAATCCAGCAACTACTTCACGCTGATCCCCCCACAGGGGGAGTCACCCAGGAATGCTCTGGTTCACGATTGGCCCTCCGGTCTGCTTTATGCTTTCCCTCCGTTTCCCTTGCTGTCAATGGTGATTCAGAAAGCGCTATACTTAGGAAGCAGAATGATTCTGATTGCTCCACACTGGCCTCGTCAAGTCTGGTTCCCCTTTCTTCAACCATACATTGTGGACACTCCTTGGATCCTGGACCCTCAGCCATATTTACTGACACACATGTCGGGACAGTTCCACCCCTCTCTGATGACCCTCCGGTTGACAGCCTGGCTACTCCACTTCCGTCGTTAGTTAGGCTTCATAAATTTTCACCGCAAGTGGTTCACATTTAATCTTCCTCTCATAAGCCATCTACTAGGAAGATTTACTCTAGCAAATGGAAGAGGTTTTCTATTTGGGCGCATACCCAAGGAATTGATCCTTACACAGCTCCAATTGCTTCAGTCTTGGAATTTTTGTCTATGCTTTTCCATCAAGGTTCCGCATCAGCTACCATCAAAGTTCAATTGGCAGCGATCTCTAATTTTCATGTGGCTAATGAGCCTAGTCTCATGGCTCATAGACTCTGCAAGGCTTTCCTGAAGGGTACTCTGTTACGCCGTCCCCCGGTCTCCGAACATATCATGCCCTGGGATCTCAATTTTGTTCTACAACCCCTTACTTCACCACCTTTCGAGCCTGCAGCTACCTGTGAATTGAAATTCTTGACCTGGAAAACCGCCTTCTTAACAGCAATCACTTCAGCAAGGCGAGTTTCAGAAATTCAAGCTCTCTCTATCAAACCTCCATACTTAACCTTCCATAAGGGCAGGGTTTCTCTTAAACCAAACCCTTCTTTTCTCCCTAAAGTGGCTTCCGTGTCTAATGTTAATCAATCCATTGAGTTGCCTGTATTCTTACCTCAATTTTCAAACAAGGCAGAATTTAAATTTCATCAGTTGGATGTACACAGACAGTTATGTTTCTATCTGCACCGAACAAAGGATATCCGGAAGTCTGATCAACTATTTGTCTCCTTTTCGGAGAACAAAATTGGGTCCACGGTCTCCAAGATCACCATATCCAGATGGATATCTAGTTGCATCTCTTTCGCCTACCAAGCAGGAGGAAAAGATCTGCCATTTCCGGTCAAGGCTCACTCTACTCAGGCTGTTTCTACATCTACAGCCTATCAAGCCAGATTGTCAATGGATGATATATGTCCTGCGGCTACTTGGGCTTCTCCTCACACATTTGTTTCTCATTACAAATTGGACGTGGTTTCTAGGGGCAGGTCGTCCTTTGGCTCCACAGTACTCAGGAGTATTTTCCTATGAGCCACCCAGGATGTAGGTGCTAGGGACGCTGTCCCATGATTAAGAAGGTAGGCGAGATAGGACTACATAACATCAAGAAGTTATGTACTCACCATAACGTTCAATGTATGTAGTCCATCTCGCCTCACATTCTTACTTACCCTCCCACCTTCCCCCTTCCTGGAGGATCTGGAGGTTAGGTTTTTATCTACAGAGTTCCCTTTACTTTAGCTTATTCTTTTTTATCTAGATGTTGTGTATGCATGGGGTATGAATGAGTATTGCAGCAAACTAGATCTGGGGATATGGAGCAGTGCACCATGGGATACCTGCTTAGCCCAGCCAATAGAAGACTTTGAGCTAGAAAAGTTTGTCCGAGTCGGAGCCGATATTCGGCTCCAAACCCACTGGTAAGAATGTGAGGCGAGATGGACTACATACATCGAATGTTATGGTGAGTACATAACTTCTTGTTCATAGTTACTAGGCATCTCATCCAAAGGAGGACATACTTAGAATTGCAGCACTCCACCCCCTTAAAATACAAATCTTCATGTGGTGGGAGTAGAACCTATAGCCCTCTACATCAAGATGCAGGTATGTTACCTGCTGTGCTACTAAGACTGTTTTGAAATTCTACATCACACTTGTGATACCATTTGCTAAACAAAACAGTTGCACATTTTAAGCAGACTTAGCATGAGCAGTAGTAAACTTCTCTTCCCTTGAAGCTCACAATTCCTTGAAAATAAATTCCACCTGCTAACTCTAAATAGGGCATTTCACTCTCACACACACACACACACACACACACACACACACACACACACACACCTCAGCCTCTGTGAAAATCTGTACATTTGAGAGGTATGACACACACATAAATCCCCCAACCTCCTTAGAAAGTGGATAGAACAATATTGTTTGTATTAGTATGCATTTTCTGAGGATATGAAGTCTAAAACTTGACTTCAGTCTTCAATGATTTGCCAGAAAAAACACAAATTTATGAGAAACAATCTGAAAATATGAGGCAAAAATCTGGATTACTACTCCTCTGTGCAGATAACCTACCTGCATTCTTCCCTTCTTTGTCTGCCCATTCAAGAGTTCCAGGTAACAGATAAATAATCTATAACGCTGGATAAGCTCTACTATACCAATATTTGGCTTACTAGTTTATAAGACTGAATCCTGTAAAATCAAAATTTCAAATCATTAACACTTGACTGTCTTTTCATACTCATTAACAAATAATTAACTCTTTTCTGATCACTCTCTCTGAATTTACTATACTTTTCTTTAATAGAATGCACATTACTTAATGTTAACTGATAAAAAAAATAAAAATAAAAATACAGTAAGACAGGAGACGATAATGTTTTATGATTCGTAAACTGCTCATAACTTGTCACATCCTAAAGAGTCTTACATGCAAAGCCATGGAATGTATCATAACTAATTTAATTAATTATGATGTCAGAAATCTTACCAGACATAATCCCTACCAGTCTGACTTTGTCAGGGGTAGACCCTGGCTAATGAATCTTGCAAACGTGTTTGGTAGAATTACTCGGTTTATAGATTGTGGACAAGCTGTCCACACAGAGTGCCTTCACTTTGCCAAGTAATTTGATATCATACAGCATGCAAATAGAATAAGCAAGTTGAAGGAGCTCCAAATTGATGCATATGAGGTTAGGTGGATTGCCAACTGGCTTAGAGACAAGACTCCCAGAATTAGAGTTTGAGTGTATCCTCTGAGAACATTAAGATATCCAACGGGCTTCTGCAAGGATCTGTGCTGGAAATCATGCAATTCATCATCTATTTCTCCACTCATTAAATGAGGACCTTTAGTTTACAAATTTCACATATGATTGTAAGCTGGGAGCCATTGCCAAGTTACCCTCTGACATAATGCACTCAAGAAAGCTAACACTTCTTAATAGCTGGTGCACTAAATATCGGTTCAAGTTCAACTCCAAAAAGCACAGCATTGCAGCATTTAACAAGCACCCCATAACTCCAGCCTACAGCAGAGGTAAACCACCACTTAAAAATGCAAAGGGCATGAAAACATGGGCACTTAGGTGGACAGCCCCTTAGGTTTGGCCATCACGTTTCTGTGGTTAGGAAATCCTTTTGCCTTGCACAGCTTATAGCAAAAGGTATTTGTACCTGATCAAAGAAGTCCTCACATGCTTCCAGTATGCAGACTCATAGCTAAGCAGCTGAATCCTCTGCTCCAATTCCAAGGTTTGAAATGGAAACAGTTTTCAAAGTATCTTCCACTAAAAAACAATTTCAGGATCAATGAGAAGCATATTGCAAGTGGATATATGAAAAAAAGACAAAAACAAACAAAAAAAGAGTAAATATCAAGAAAATAGTGACCCAGCAGCAGATAAGCATACTATCTGGTGTCCCCTGTCAGTCACAATGTCCAGTAATGTGGAGGTGGAAGAAAACAGACAATTTAATCAAACCCGTCTACATTTAATATTAAAAGAAACCACAGAAGCCACTAAGGATAAACAAGATTATATGGGCAAAATGATTATGGGCATATGGATACAGAGAGAATATGAATCACCAATCTGAAGTAGTTTTGTTGAACAGATTAATGAAGATGGAAGACTGAGCAAGGTATAAAAACCTGTGCTTCATAGGGTGTCAGAGATGCTTATATCAGGAGAATTACTTTCAGTTCATACAGCAGCAGTACTCCATGTAGACCAGTATCCCCTAGATAAGATTAAGATACATAAGACACACACATCACCATGGAGGAACTGATCCGTCAAATAAAAATCCCTCATGTTGTTGTCTGTCTGGAAACCTTCTCTCAGGGAAGAAATACTTGTGATGAACTAGAAATTGAGCATTGTATTAAAACTAGGTCATAGCAGGATCTTTGTAGATCATGATTTCTATGTATACAATCTTACATCACAATTTTTGACAGTAATCTGTGCCTGTAAGGTAAGCAGCATTAGGTGTCACTTGATACACACAGTAATTTGCAAAATGATGTTGTAGTCTGGGTGAAAATCATATACTGATCAACAAGCAGCCCTGCAGGCAAGTCACGGAAGCAAAATACTGATTCTCTTCACACCTTCATTGACCAAGGAAGCAGAGCACAGCAGGCAAGAAGAACCCAGCCAGCAAAGGTAGCAATCATCGCAACTTGTCCCAAAAAGTAATTCTTTCTCTTTACTTGTCAACAAGTATTGAGAGAAAAAACACGAATTATATATGAGAAGTAATTTAAGGCAAAGAATAAACAATGAACTTGTGAGTGTACCGAGGTTCGATATTGCCAGTTTGGTGCTCTCATCTTTTGTTGATAAATCAGTTATTTCTAACTTCATACAACTAGGAGACAAATGTCACAGTTATAGGATCTCTTTTCCTTAACTGGTTGACTGTTGGGCAACAATATTAGACAAGATAGTTTTATCACTCTCTTTCTCTACACCTACACACACACACACACCTACACACACCTACACACACACACACACACACACACACACACACACACACACACCTACACACACACACACACACACACACACACACACACCTTCACACACACACCTTCACACACACACCTTCACACACACACACACACACACACACACACACACACACACACACACACACACACACACACACACACACACACACACACACACACACACACACACACACACACACACACACACACATACATCTCTTAAACACACATGTACACAGCCTACTTCAACCTGGCCAGGTCTTTGATACCATTCCTCCATTCGGGTATCATTAATAAACTCGCCAAACTAGACATCAATCTGTATAGCACTCAGTGGGTTGTAAATTGGCTCATGGACAGGACCCACAGAGTGAAAGTTGTGGACTCCAAGTCAGACTGTCGGACAGTCACGAGTGGAGTCCCACAGGGCTCGGTCCTGGCCCCCCCTCCTGTTTGACATCTACTTCTTAGAAGTCCAGGCCAACACAGAGGGACTCTGGCTGACCAAGTTCGCTGAGGGCTGCAAGCTAGGAGTTATCAACTCCCCAAGTGATGCAGACATCCTACAAAAGGGCCTCTCTGAGACCAAAGACCGGTGCTGGAACCATGGCCTTAAGCTTAATGGCAAAAAATGCTTTATCATTCCCTTTGGTAAAAACTCAGCTCCCACGAATTACCACGTAGACCAGATACCTGCAACAGCTGGAGAAGCCACAAAAGTACCTCACAAAAAGGATCCAGGGCCTCAAAAACATGTCCTACATGGACAGACTCAAGAAACTTCAGCTGTTCTCAGTCACTTATCATCTACTTAGAGGTGACCTCTGCTTGACTTACAAGGCCATGTCTGACCCTGCCCTACTTGAAATGCTACACCTAAAGAAATCCCAATCCCCTCATGCCACATGCTCCAGAGATCACAACCTCATTACCATAATGAACGGAACATGCTGGAGGGACAGGTTCATCTCCCAAAGGCTGCCCATAGTCTGGAATAAGCCTCCCATTCATGTCAAGCAGAGCACCTCTCTGGCTCTCTTCAAGAGAAATCCTGATTAGAGGATTGGTAACAGAAAGTTTACTCCAGG